>NW_011903775.1:0-2028 GCF_000151845.1 Pteropus vampyrus | reverse complement strand
GTAGTTTCCTGAATGGCAGCTGCCGGCTCTGGGATTTCAGACTGTGGTATCGGGAGCAGAAAGCAATCCTGCGGGCCATCTCCTTTGGTGGAGTGGAATTGTTGCTTCCATTTATGGGGCAACCTCCACTCCCCTAAAGCTGGTTCATATGCCAAGTTCTCATGTATCAGCTTCGTCACTGGCAGAATTCCCAGCTTGTCAGGATGGGCCTCTGCTGTATATGCATCTGTGACCGAATTGCCCAGCTCAGATGGTCAGCTCTAGGGGACAGATAGCTGAGGCCTGGCATAGTACCATGGCTAGGTGTTTACAAAAGGAAGTGGGATGGATTGATAAAACTCAGAAGCATTTTGCTCACACAGTCATATATATACATTTACACCCCCCCCCAACATATACACATACCTCACAGATATTTCCATTATATCTATGCCATATTGATGTTCCTTAGCGAGCATGTATTTTGACTTTTTAGGACTGTGTGACTGTTTCAAGTAGAAAAATAGCCATGCTCACCACCCAATCAGATAGTCTTATTAAATGCTTTTAATTTTGAATTCTTATTTTGTCTGATATCAATACTACCACACCTACTTAATTTTTATTAGCATTGGATTGGGTTATCTTTTATCATTTCTTCTATTTTTAACCTTTCTGTGTCATTTCCAGTTTGAATTGTGGATAATGTTAAGCTGGATTTCAAAAATCTGAAAATCTTGGACTTCTCCTAAAATAACTTTATTCATTCACATCTATTGTGATCATAGATATGTTTAGACTTCTTTCCGACATTTTATTTCATGTTTTCTACTGGCCATAAATTGTGATATTTGTTATTTTGTGTGTGTGTGTGTGTGTGTATTAGGATAGAAATATCCTAATTTATTTTTTTCCTTAAAGTTTGGAAGTTACGTATATTATTTCTTATCTTCTGACAGTGGACCGAGAGGCAGAAAACAGGACTCTCACCTTGGAGTTTTTTTCAGCAATTTTGCAATAAGTTGTCTTTTCTTCATCTGTTGGTTTACAGTAGGGAAACCCTTGGTTAACCTGCAGCCACCCCGCTGAATTAACCTGGCTGAGCCCTCATTCCACAAAGGGATCCACCTACCAAGTTTTTCCTGCTCTAGACAACAGAATTCTGGCAGCATTAATTATCGGTCAGTGCTACTCAAAGTGTGTTTTGCAGACTGGTGTCAACCATAAACTTAGTACCGTTCTGCAATGAGACGGATACAGAATTTGAGGCTAAACATTTAGGTATGTCTATGGCAATCTGACAGTGCTGCAGTGTCTCAGTGTGTGATCAGACAACTTGTATGGGTGAACAGGGAACTGACTAGCTCAGATAGTGTTGGCTCGGGTGGCAGGTTGCATGTGGTGTGAGCTGTGGACGAGTGTGCCGTGGGGCAGGGCCACATGTTGGCCTGTGACTAAACTCTACTGCTCTTTCTCATCTGTGTATTCTAACAGGAATGCATGTCTTTTTTTTCTTCGTAAATTTCTTTGGCATTTCCTTGATGACTGCTGAAATTGAGCTCCTTTGCTTATGTTTATTGGCCTTTTGTGTATCCTCTTTCTTTTTTAAAAGTGGCCGTTCAAGTGTTTTGCCCATTTTTCTATTCAGTCTTCAATTCTTTTCGTATTGAAGAGGAGGAGTTACTTTAATATTCTGAATGTAACTCTTTTATTGGATATATCGTCTATGAAACTTAAAAAAAAATTTCTTCACCTAATAACTCGGGAAGGATAACCATGGGGATTAACCCTGTGGTCCTGTCCATGACAATACCTTGCAGATTGCTCTTTGAAGATCGGAGAGAGGAGTTAGGAATTTATACTTGTTAGCCTCTGTCAGGACTATTAAAGGTGCCAAGAGTAGGGTGCCCGATTTAAACTAAAATTTAAACTTGTTCAAGCAAGAAAAGGAATTTATCAGCTGACAAAACTGAGATGGATTCAGGCATGGCTAAATCCAGGTGTTCAAGTGCTTTCCCTCTCTCTCCCTGTCCCTCTCCCTGTCCCTCT
>NW_011903774.1:0-1823 GCF_000151845.1 Pteropus vampyrus | reverse complement strand
AACGAAACACTGTTTGTAAAGTGAATATCTTGGTATTCGGTAGGTGCTTGATAAATACCAATTAATGGGTCCTAGTACTGTACACTTCTCCAGGCCATGTCCCTTCTCTGATTCTGACTCTAGGCTCTAAGCTCTTGCCTACTGAAGCCCTGCCCAAAGAGCTAGCCCCAACCCACTCCCTGTGCATTGGGCAGATGGGAGAGGCCCTGCTTAGCCTCACTCCTCCACTATGTTGGGCAGTTCACTTCTTGATGCCAACTTGATGCCAGCTCCATGCCCGCCATGTGTTAACACCAAGAATGCTGTGCCTTACGAGCCCTGCCCTCAGGGAGCCCCCAGCAGGATGGATGAAGACAGATGGGTGAACCTTGATGGTGAGGATTGGCCAGGGACAGCACTTTGTCCACCTGGGGGACTGGGGAAGGCTTCCTGTGCAGGTGCTGGGGGCAGTTCTGAGGGACTAGGAGGAATGAGCTTGCTGGGGAAAATGGCCTTCCTATACTGTCACAGTGCCCTGTCGGCTATTCTTAATGTGAAAGCACCATGCTCCATCTGAGTCCACGCTTTTCTCCATCCTCTTCTCTCTGCCTAGAGTGCCTCATGCCTTTCTTTATTTGGCTAACTCCTGTTGGTCTTTTAAGACTCACTTCAAGGCCACCCTAGAAGATTTGCCCTAAGCCCACAGTCCCCTGAGCATCCCTCCGCATAGCACTGACCACCTGTACCTGTTCACTGTTCATCTCTCCCACCAGGCAGATCTTGGGGGTGGGGACTGTGTTTATTACTCTGTCCCCAGTGCTTCCTATCAGGCCTGGCATGCCCAGGGAAAGCTTGTCCATTTTGGTAATGATAGAGTCTCCTTGCAAACTGTATTGTCTGTTATCCAAAGCATGTTCACAGCCATTGTCACTTCGAGCCACACAATGGTTGGAGAGTTGGGTAAGGCAGCGGTGATAAGTTGAGGAAGCTGAGGCTCAAGGAGCTGCCCAGACTGATGATGGTAGAGCCTGGCCTCCAAGTTATGGGTTACTGTGCTCTCTCCCCTTACTGCCTTCGAGATGCCGCAGATGGTGCTTGATTTTGGCGCCTACAGCCTTGGCGACCCCAAGGCCAAGACTGCTTGTAATCGGATGGCTTTCCTCCCCACTGAGCTCATGCTGCCAAAGGAATGGAAATTTGGATCAGTGAGTGGGGGTGAGAGGCTGGGCTGTAGCGGCAGCTCTGGGTGGGGATGCTGGGGGACCCGAATGAGATGGGGATGGCTAAGTGCACACATAAGAATCAGACTTAGTGGTTTTGGTCTCTGGCTTAGGGGCCACCAAAAACCATCCTGAGTGGTTGGCCTGATGCCTTCCCCATGTGTCTGGGTGTCCAGAAGGTTTTGGATGGCCAACAGCAACAGGGAAGATGGATCTGACCACTCTGGCCTGTTGAGGTTAAACTGGCCATAGTGGTGGCTCCAGAGGCTGACTGCCCGGGGAGACCTGGGTTCAAGTCTCTCCTGGTCAGTAATGCCACTGACTTGCCATGGGGCCATGCAAGGCACTTCCCTTCTCTGTGCCTCAATTTTCTCATCTATAAAAGGGGGATAATAATAGTCTCTGAGGGGATTAGGGAGGATTAAATCAGTAAACAGTGCCTGGAATAAACCGAGAACCACAATTATTTGTCTCTGCGAAATGGAGTTGTACCCTACCCTGCTTATCTCCGTGGGTTGATGGAAGGTCCAGATGCAGCAGTCTGCACACTGTAAAGTCTTCTCTCAGAAAGAAGGGAGGTGGATGTGGAGGGCAGAGCCTGGCTCTCAAGCTGCTTCCTGGGGA
>NW_011903773.1:0-1898 GCF_000151845.1 Pteropus vampyrus | reverse complement strand
CTACCCGAGAGAGAAAAACACACATTCCAATGCTGCACATCAGAGTAACTCAAAGCATGTGGAGAACCTTTCATGACGTCTGTTAAAACCACTCCGCTGTCACCTAATAAGTGTTTTCCGCTGGCCTCCAAGGCTATGCATCCTTCTCCTTCAAAAGCTATAAGGGCAGAGAGAAAGGAATGAGAAATATTCCTAAGTCTACAGTCAGGACTGCTCTGCAGGATTTTGCATCCCACTGACCCTGTCACCTAGTCATTCTCACTTGGAAATGTCTCGAAAAAATATGCCCTTTTCCCTGTCACCTTCCTGGCTTGGATGACTGCACTAGCTTTTGAAAAAACCCACATGCAATCCATATCAACCCTGTTATACACTCCAGATCAATCCATATAACGCATTTGCCATTATTTTAATTAAAAAAAAAAAAGTTATTCAATTCATTTTGACACTTCCCAGAGCAATAATAAGTAATTTTAACTGATCAATTAAATAAATAACAACAATAATATTGCTTATAATGTCCAAATGCATCACCACATATCCAGTCTAGCCCCACCCTTCCTACCTTCCTGACCACAAGAGAGTTGGATCATGAGACAGAACTCAGCTCAGTGCAGGCAAACAGACACAGTTTGGCCTAAACAGCCTGAAGTTGGATTGGATCTTTTAGGCATCGATGCGCCATCAGGATCTCAGCAAAGGTAAGAGTTTTCAATAAGCCTGGTCTTAAGTAACAACGAGGAGTGATTGGGGAGCAGCATGAGTAGCACTGTGAGCAGCCTAGACAAGGACATAGGGCTTCGGACTTGAATCAAAGAGTGAGTGAGATGGAGGTTAAGCCAAATGACAGGTGAACTCTCACAGTCAGCTTCAGGACACAACTACAGAGCTTACCTTGTACTGGCTCATCTGAGGGAACTGGAAGTGGGAAGAGGAGTTGTGCCCTAGGTGTCCCAATAGAAGCCAATGAGCTAGGGATGGGGTAAGTGTTCGTTTATAGGTAGAATAGATTCTTCCCCAGTCCTTTAGCCTGTTATGTTTCTCAGCCACCTCTGCAGGACAGTTAAGTTCTACATAAGCGACTGAGCATTCTCAAGGTTCTAGATTTAACTTTTTAGTGCTGGGACTATCTAAAAAGCACAAGATAGGTTATGCAGAATTTCATTTTGCATTTCCAAAGAGGAAACTACAGTATGGCCAACATTCAACATTGTTTCAGCATGTCTACAGTCAGTCACTCACTAGCAAGAACTATCAAGTAGGTTCTGAATCTAAGCACAAATGAGAAAGAAGCCTTCTCCAAGAGCAGATTTTATAGGCCTAAGCAATTCCAAAAAAGAGATAGTGGAAACAGCCACTGAGGCACAAAACCGAAATGGCTATGCACAAGAGACGGTGATAGGGCTTCCACCACTGCAAATCTCTAAACTTTGTAAGACAGTAGCAATGTCTCAAGCACCATCTTCTAAGAATAGAAACAGGATGGATTTTTCCCCCAAACAAAACTGGTGAGAAATTTCTCCTAGTTTATTTTAACTTCATGCGTTTTGGTTTCTGGATAACTGGCATTGATTGCATCCTAGAGAAACTAAAACCAAGTTTTCTTGGTTAGTTATTATTGTTTTGTTTTGTTTTGTTTTCCTTGCATCAGATAATACTGAGTTATTTCTATAACCTTTGGCAACACTACATACTGGATCCTGGAAATATAATTTTGCCTAGGTTATTTGCTAAAGTTGTTGGGTGTGGGACCAGGGCTATGAAGCCCTATTTACTCACTTGATTCTTTTTTTAAAAAGTTTGTCAGAAAGTTGACATTAGAGATTCTAAAGCCTCGGAACAACTGTACCCACTCATGTGGATGACACATAAGATTTAGATGTCTACACAAGGACCAA
>NW_011903772.1:0-1917 GCF_000151845.1 Pteropus vampyrus | reverse complement strand
GGTGAGGAATATGCACCAGACTAACTGCCTCCAAGGAGTCCTGAGAAGGCAGACAGAGGCTGGGCCGGCATTCGGGAGACGGGGGTCCCTCCTGGCCTTGTCACTTCTTCACGTCTTTGGGCCTCAGTCCCCTCATCTGAAAGGTGATGAGAGGCTCAGCTCGCTCTCTAATGTCCTTTTTTAGTTCTAAAAGCTTGAGATCTGCATTCTGCTACTTTTGGCAAAAGCCACATCTGAACTGATTAAAGTATTCCTCAGGTTCCCAGCCTTTTATTTAGTTCTAAATACGTTTCAAAGAACTTTAAAAATGCACTATATATTAAATTTTAATCTTCCTTGAGATTTACTTTAACTGAACTGTTTTGACCAAGTAAAATGCAGGGCACAGTGCCACGAATCTGCACTTATCTGAAGAACAAGCTAAGCATGATCGGGCCAAATCTGCTAAATCACAAAAATGTATCTGCTTCCCTAAGACCTTTAACCTATCATGTAATATATCTGGAATACCACTGAGTTTGACCTTGTGTGTAAAGTCTGAAATCACGTTACCAGCAAAGACATCTGTGGATTCAGATTCTCGCGTGCTGTGCTGAAGCGACCCTGCCTTCCTCTCTTCCCGTCTCCCCCGCCTCGGTGGCCTGGGCGGAAGCAGAGCGGGCCCTGCGAACAGGACGGCCTGGCACCTCTCTGCTCTGTTCCTGCAGCTTCGTACAGACTGCGTTTTCTGTTCTTCTTCTGTGACTACTGAACGATAGGTCCTCTGTTGGAGGTGGTAGTTTCAAATAGTAAGGCCCGGTCTAGCAAGTCCTCCCACGGCTTTGTTTTCAAGGCTTCAGGCTAAAAGGCAGGCTGGGTGACATGGACACACAGCCTTCGTCCTCTGTGCACAGGGTTACAGGCACAGTCACAAGTACAGACCCAAGCTGGCGTGTACACGGGCACCCACCTTTACCAGCGCTGGCCCAGGCTTCGCTGAGGATGCAGAGTTTGTGGGGAGCACGGGAGCTGTGGGTCTTGTGGGAGGCTGATCCGTAGTGGCAGGACTTTTCAAGAATTCAGGAACTGCTGGAGACACTGAAGTAAACTGGCGGAAAAGGCAGAAAGGGAAGGAATCTGTGAAATCAATGACAGCAATAACAGAAAAAAACAGAATTTTAAGGGAATGATCTCATTAAAAAAAAAAGTCCACTAGAAAATAAACAAAAGTATATTATCATGTCCAAGACCCAGATGGAGGAATACCACGCCTTACCTCCGTGAAGCCCCAATGGCAATGGAAAGCTAAAACTACAGAAGGTAAGACTGACTAAATTGTAGTAAGTGTTTTCAGAAATATGGTCAGAACCACCCTTTTCTGGCAGAAAAAAAATCCGAGACTCATGTAAAAATGATCAAAACAACACATGGCATTCATAAGGTGTTCCTGCCACGAGGGTCACAGTAATCCAGGTTAATTCGCATGCCCGACCAACCCCTCTGCCACCCAGGCCCATGCTGGGCAGTGCCTGGTTAGACACCTTCCTCTCCCAGAGGCCTGTCCACCTGCAGTCAGTAACCTAACCGCGCCTTCCCGCTGTGTTCCCGCTGCCAACCCAGCTGACTCTCGTCAACCATTTCCCTGTTTCCTGCAACAGGAGAAAAGCTGAAGGATATGTTCCGGTAAGACTGACCTGTTTCATCAGCGGTACCCAAGCACTTAAAGCAAGAAGCTAATTTTTACCTGGACCAAAATAAGTAATTACTGAATCTCAATGTGGAGACACATTAACAAAGGAAGCTACAGAAGGCTTTGTTAGTTTTTTATCAGCCACCTCACAACCTATTCCCACCAGCAATCCACTTCAAGGAGATTTTAAGTATTCATTTACTGGAGAGAGGTATTACTACCACAATAACTCAGTTAAATGTTGCCTG
>NW_011903771.1:0-1775 GCF_000151845.1 Pteropus vampyrus | reverse complement strand
TATACTTAAGTATTATATTTCTTTAAGAAAGAGCAATGAGGTAAATACAGTAAATTATATGGATTATATAAAAAACAATAATGTACATATTACACTCAGAACATTGAACCATTATTTATTAATAGAGTTAATTAACATCGTGATCTAAATGAGCTAAGCACCACACAACTGTGAGTTATTCTTTTATAATTGTCCGTATTTTTAAAATGTTCTAAATACTCTTGAAATATTTTACTATCATGACATTATTTGAAATAAATAGAGGGTTATTAAGACATTGATATTAGGAAACTTAAAAAAAATGTACTTCATCTGTCATAGTGAAAGATAATCCACATATCACAGAAACAGGGAATATAAGCTATAATCACATCCTTTGTGGTATTATTGCCTTCTGTTTCTTTCTCCAAAATTTCAAATGTTCTCTTCAGTGTCTATGTATCTTCTAGTATGGCAAACTAAGCCTGGAGTAGAAATAATGTGGTCTAAGTTCTAAGTTCCCACATGCTATCAGTACCTCTCTTCATGGTCCTAAGTATCTTGGGCAAGACTTTTGACTTCCTAGAGCTTCATAGGTTTTCCGGCTCCCCATAATATGAGATCTTTGGTGAGATATTTAGCTCTTTTCTAACTCTAACCATCAAAGCTTCCATGATTCCAGGACTCTCTTCTTGGTCTTTTATTCTGGTTCATTTGAGTTAGATAAGTGGTTACTATCTTAACATTGTCAATTAGATTTAATTAAACACACTGTTTTTTATAATTAATATTTCTCAATAGTTTCTGTAACAAATTTAATAAATTCGAAAGGTCGTAGACAACTGCAAGTTATGTCAATACACGTAAACATAAATGAAACTCTGTGAAGTAATGAGGTCTCATGAAATAAATGTGCTAGTGTATGCATGCATGAGTGCACTCCAGGGCATTGGAAGAGCCATATGGCTGGCAGACTGTAGAGTGAGGACTTTGAAGTCCTGCTGCTTTGTGTCCTTCTTTTTAATTTCTACTTTCTGCCCTCTCAGTGGCACGATGTGCAACAGAAGCTTGGAATACACACGTAACATTGCCATTGCATCCATGCTCTGATCATCTGCTTGCAAAAAGCCAGTCAAGAAGCCAGTTCACCATATTAGTTCTTATATATGTACTTTCTAGATTAAGTAAGATATGGAGATCTGGAGGAAAATGGACTGTGATGAAATTCAGAGTATTAAGTTCCTTTTCTTGCTTCTGCCTAGTGGGCGAAATCATAGAAATAACATAGTAAGTTCCTACATGCTTCTTCTTTTCCCACTGGCTGCTTTTTCAACCCACTCTGAATTAGCAAGTGAATTTGGTGTTACCCTTAAAGAGTCAGTTAAGATGAGAAGGATAATTTAGATGTGAGAATTGCTCTACAAAAAGATGCTTTGCTTTGACAAAGCACTTAAAATTTCAAACAAAAAGACTTCTCATCCATTGCTATCTATAGGAAGATGGCAGTATTATGTCAAATAAATTTTATATTTATTTGCAATTGCTTCAAATCATATAAGAACACAGAGAGATTTCATGTATGTTTACCTAGTGACAGAGAATATTTAGTTGAAAACCTAGAGAGTAATAAGTTTAATTCATAAATTGTATGTGTGTGTGTGCGTGTGTGTGAGAAAGAAATTCATAAGTTTGAGTTTTCCCCACCTCCTACCTCATCCCAGCTGACTGAACAAATCTTGTTCTTAACTCATTTTTTCCTTTTCTGAGACAGAAATCTGAACTTAATAATTTTTTTT
>NW_011903770.1:0-2061 GCF_000151845.1 Pteropus vampyrus | reverse complement strand
CAAAAGGGGAAAAAAAAGATCAAAAAGAGGATTAACCATGTTACTTGTTGTTTTTCAGAAATTAAAAAAGTATGGAGGATAAGGAATTTGTTTCCTTTTAGCCCAAGAAAAAATGCCAATTATGGTAGCTAAACTGCCCGGATCACATATCACCATGCTTTGGAAATGTGAGAAATGGATGGGAAATATAAACACGGAGCAATAGCTTACAGTTATGTTATGAATTAAGCCAGAAAAATATCAAGATTTAGTCACTGGATAAGCTGCCAAGGTTAATTTTCCCTGATGAACTTGAGCAAGATCAGAACAGAAGCGATAGCACTGTAGTTGCATGTTCTGTGCAACACCCCCACTGCCTTCTAGAATCAAATGCTTCATTTTCTCATGGAAAAAAAACCTCAGGCTAAGAGAATGCAGTCAACAATAATGAAGTCAAGAAATCCCCCTTCATTTCTCGGGTTTTATTTGATCAGTGCCCTAGGTTCTGAGTTTAGGTCTCTGATACAGTAAAATCAGGTAGCCAACACAGTCATGGGGAGTCATTTAATAATGGTCTTCGTATATTGTGACCTTTTGGCTTTTTTATTATATCCTTTTGATATTGGGAATTCATCATTTAAATTCACTTTAAAATATAGAAACTGTTTCGGGTGATATATATTTAATAAAATCTTAAAAAGGAATAGGTACTTTATTACTGAATACGTGTATGTGTGTCAAACCATTTAGATTACTTTATTCTTGGTAAATTTATAGCAATTTTTCAATTTTTTTCTGGTTTACATATCTCCTATGGATTTGGCTTTTTGTGGTGGTTGTTGTGGCGGTTGCTGTTACTCCAGCTAATCTAAAACTACAGATATTTAGGGTTTTTTTTTAACTACAGGTCTCTTTAACTGCTAATTATTAATTGCTTGAAAAACAATAAAATCAAATAACTGAGAAGCTCTAAACGCAAAGCAGAAAAACAGTAAATCATGAAAGAGAAGGTAGAATGAAAGGTAAAAATTAAAAGTTGTTTTATTACACTAATGCCAAATGAAGTCTAATAAAAATAAAGATTTAAATGCCAAAGTATGTGGTAAAAATTGTTTATGGCACTTCGTTACTCTGAAGATACATTCGATACATTCTTTCTCAAACACTCATACGTAGAGAGAGAGATATCAGCAAGGAAATTTAATGGAATTTTGAAGAGTATTTATCAACCTCCCATTTTCCCCTCCTCTTTTATAAACTGTGTAAAAATTTTCCTAAATCCCATGTGCTTTTAGTTTTTAGTAAAATTCCTCATTAAGGCAGGTAGCACAGAATATAACCTGGAAAAGCGCATGAATTTTATATTAATTTTTGCCGGCGATCAAAAGGAGCGGACTGACGATTCTGAGGCAGGTCACTAGAAACAATTTAGGTCAGAAGCCACAGTAGCTTCTTTACCTCCTGCTGTCAGCATCTTGTGTGCACTTTGGTGGGATGGCAGGGGTGGGAGCCATGCTGAACCTAAGGCAAGAAGGATGATGGGTTACTGGAGCCAGAGGAAATTTGACTGAAAATAGAACTGCTTACTACAACAATCCCACTTCTGGAAATCCATCCTATGGACATAAAAATGCCAACATGGAAGGATTCGCGCGTGCGCGCGCGCACACACACACACACACACACACACACACACACACACACACATAGAGTTTCCCCCAGTACATTTACTAGCAGAAAAAGAAAATCTGAATATCCGTCCATCCAACAGGAAATGGTGTAATGTATTATAACAGATCCACCCTCTGTAGTATTACGTAGTAGGATGTCCACTATACAAACTGTTTCATCAACAACAACTAGGAAGTCCAGTATACAAACTGTTTCATCAACAACAACAACAACGAAAAGCACAGAATAATGTGCTAAAAACAAAATGAAACCAAAAACAACTTCACATATGCAAATATAGGTTGTATGTGAACATAAAGAAAAAGCTAAAGGCTATTGTTACTATTGGGAGACTATGTGCAGATGCATACTTTTTATTTATATGCCTGTCTCTGATTTGGTTATAAGAAA
>NW_011903769.1:0-1762 GCF_000151845.1 Pteropus vampyrus | reverse complement strand
GACAGAAGTGCCATGTTCTCGGAGCCTTCCCTGGAGGCCAGACCTGGTCTGCTCTTGTGTTCTGTTGGGGTCAGGCCAGGCCGGACGCCCCTGGGGCTGTCCGCTCCGCCACACTGCCTCCTGCTGGTCGGACGACGTCACTACAAAGACACAGCTGTTCTCACTCTGCGACCCACCTTTCCGGGGTTCGACAACTTTCTAAAGGTTTCCAGGAGCAAACGCAGTTGGAAAATTTTTTAAAAGAAAACTGTTGGAATCAATCGAAAATCTTCCAGAGTCCTCCACAGCACACTGCACACTCCCGAGACGGCGACGAGGTCTTCTGTGTCCCCCCCAATCACCGCCACCGCCCCTAACGAAGCTCACCCCTCCCTCTGGCCCGTGAATCCGTTAACAGCGTTCCACGCGCTGCGACGTTCCTTCCTCCCTGTCTCTCAATAAAAACATCTCTCTCCCGATGGGCGTGTCTCTGCTGTCTCGCTGGGGATAGGAGGAAGCCGCAGGGGGACAAATCGGGGCCCGAGAGGAAAACGAAGGCCGAGCGGGAAACCCTGGAAGGTCCCTGGAGGCGATCGGGGCCAAGTGTCCTTTTCCTCCCTGGCCACTCGCCCTCAGGGTCCCCAAGGGCTAGCTGTCCCCAAGCCCACCTCTGCACCCAGCGTCTATCTTTTCCTGAGAAGGACTCTGCGATGGAGGGGACATGGAGACTGAATCTTATCTGTCGATATTTTTATGTTAAAAATTAAAAATGAACAAACAGTATGCACGAGCGGGAATGCAGCACGTGCCATGTGGCCCCTCCGTGATTTCGACTGAGCGTGCCTGCCCGAGCGTGAGGGGAAAAGTCAGATGGCACCGGAGTGGAAATCGTTTCTGCTCATGGGCCCTGCTGAAAGCATCTCGGGAGCCCCACGTTTTAAGGGCCACTGGACGAGTCCCTGTGGGGCAGGCACCGTAACACAGGTGCAGAAGGACTAAGGACGTTCTCCCCGAGTTTCAGCCTCAGTTTACCGGTGAAGCCAACAGCTTTAATACTTCAGTACGGAGGCCAGATCTCCATCCGAGCCACATCGGCGTCCGGTGATAATTGGAATTGTGACGGGTGCTGACCCAGGAATGGAGCCGGTTGCACCGAAACCAGTTCTGAGGCTGGGTGACGGGTTGGAACGAGGACTCTGACAGCTGGGAGAAGCAACAACTTCGCTGTGTCACGTTGGGTAAGGGCTACCTGCTAGGGAAGGAGGGGCCAATGCAAGCCCCTGGGGCCCAACGTCCCCACCCAGGTTTTAAACCAGAAGCAAAATGTCAGGCCCGAAGGGACCACGGAGACCGGCCAGCCCCCGAACGCTCGACGGGCACGGGAATAGCCACCCGTATCACGTCTCCCTAGCTCCCGGGTTAGGCCAGGCCAAACGTGTGGCTCTTGGAGGCCGATGATGAGTCATCTTGAGCCCAGTGCCCCCGCGTGGCCTCTTTGCTGGGACAAAGCCACATGGCCCTGGATGCTGGGATAATGCATCGGGGACTAGCCCGTCACAAGCTGCTGCCCGAACACTTCCTGCACCAGGACGTTCAGCTCTGGGGAAGGACCCTGGGTCGCTGACTGCTGACATTCTCTGCTTGGCACTGGGCAGGTCTGGGCCTCCTTTGGTCACCCTGCCGCCAGAAGTGCCCCTTCCGTCCCCTCTGCCCGTCCGTCCTCCCATCGCCCGGGGCTGTTTCTGCAGCCGCCGCCGCCCCAGCCTGTGCTGCCCCCTGGTGG
>NW_011903768.1:0-5224 GCF_000151845.1 Pteropus vampyrus | reverse complement strand
CACTGAAAGCAATGCCAGTTTCTTCAGTGGAGTCAGAGGATCTCAGTCCCATTGGAAAAAGTCTTTACACAGAAATGTCCCGAGTATCACTGTTACGCAGGTATAGTTAGCGGAACAGATTAGATTTCAGCATATTTTTCCAAATTTGTTCAGTTATGGGTTGGATGTTTGGGTTCTCAAAATTCAAATGTTGAAACGTTACCCTACTGGACGGTGTTGGGAGGTGGGGCCTGGGAGGCGACTGGGCCGTGGGGGCGGGCCCGCATGCGTGGGATCAGCACCCTTATAGAAGGGACGCCAGAGAGCTCCCTAGCGGGTGTAGCCGTGGGAGGACACAGCGAGAAGTCTGCAGTCCAGGAGAAGGCGCTCGCCTGACACGCCGGCCCCCGACTTTCGGCCTCCACAGCCGTGCAAAGTGTCTGTTGTCTATAAGCCACCTGGTGTGTGGACAGCAGCCTGAGCGGACCGAGAATGCTCCACAGATCTGAAGCAGCACCCCCATCTTCGCTTCACGTCCCAGGCTCCCTGTACCAGCTCCTTCACTTTAGGTTGGTGCCCCTTGCGTTCAGCGTGGGCATCTCAGGCTCTCTCTCTGTCTTCCTGCTGTCGGTCTGGTGACAAGCAGCAGAGCTCTGCATCCTTAGCATGTGCACGGGGTGTAACTCCACGGAGGACGCGCTCCCCTTCCTCCATCGCCTCATGTCCAGTTGAGAAGGCAGGTGATGGTGCGTGGCCCGGCAGGCTCACGGTCAGGGGAGCGGGAGTCCCAGGCAGTTGTCAGGACCTGTCTCCCTGGGGTGACCAGATTTGTGTGGGCGACACGTGACTCCAAGGCTTGCGCCTGCCCCAGAAACACAAGCCCCTCGCCTCTTCTGCTGCTCGGGCCCACAGCGAGGAGGCAGCCGGGCTCCGGGCTCCGGGCAGCTCTGGCCCACGGTCTTCCGTTGACCCAAGTTCTTGCCACTCAGGAAGCAGCAGCGCGGCTCCCCGAGAGGCCTGGTGAGAAGGGCTGCTGCAGGGTCCCCGAGAGGCCTGGTGATGGGGGCTGCTGCAGGACCACGCAGACACACACCCATCCCCTGGTCCCCACTTCCAGGGCCCTGGGGCTGCGTGCCGCGTGGGTCTGCAGCCCGGGAGAAGCGCTCCTCAGAAGTCGGCGCCTCCTGGCTCGTGAGAGCCGAGAGACGGGGCTGCACCCCTCAGGACTTCGTGGTGTGGGTTAGGAACACGTATTTCTCTCTTTCTGCGTCCAGTGTCCAGGCGTGATTGCCACCTGTGGCGAGGTCTCGAGGTCTCCCCGCTGTCCAGATAGTCCCTCCGGAACTGTTTTAACCAGGCTTTGTGGCTGCGCTTGCCTCCGACAACACACAGCTGAACATGTGAGAACGCACTCGCGGCTCCCTGAGACCCCTCGTGTGACGATGAGGGGTCTGGAACCCCTCTCAGACGGGGCACCCAGGTTCAGTGTAACTGGACCATGTTGGGCACATGGACCCCAACGTTGGAGCTGCTGTGATTTTCTGACTTCTAGGGTCAGCAACCCCCAGTGTTTGGTTAGATGCTTTGAGCTACATTTGTTTCTCCAACTTCAGTTACCAAGGTCGAAAGATATAGTCTGGGTATTCCCGGCGTCCCCTCCAATGCGCCAGCAGGAACAGGAAGAGCCACCTGCATAACAGGCCACGTCCTTGTGCCCAGAAGCTCAGCCGTTCCTTGGGTCTCCCTTGGGTCTCTAGAAATCCCATTATCTTAATTCACTGTTGAAACAGAGAGAAAGCCCTTCAAAAAATAATTATTCGCTTTTCCCTGTGGCGGTGTCGCTGAAGCCTGCAGTAAGCTTTCAGCATCTGGACGTTTTTGTGTCAAATGGCTGCAGAGAGCAGGCCACCGTGGCCACCAGAGACCGTGCTGTGACGGAGCGTCTCTTCACTGCAGCATTTTCAGGGAGAGCCATGGGGGGAAGCGTGGAAGGAGGTCAGCCTCCACGCCCCCCGCGGGCCGCGGAGCTCTCTGCAGCCTCGCCCAGTCTTGGCTCTCTAAGTTCCCATGGGAAATCGCAGGTCCTTCCCAGCGCCACCCCTAACCCCTAGCAGTGTTCGGACAGGGACATAGTGCAAAAAACATCGAATGCGCTTAATCGCCAAATTGCTCTCGGCAAAAAGCGACAGCAGGATTTCTGTGGGCCGCTTTCTGTGGCTGAAGGACTCGGAGGACCTTTTTAAGGACCGATGTCCTAACCAAGCCACGTCTGTCAGAGCAGGGGGTTCTCGTTTGATGTTCCAGTTGCTGTTTGAGTTTTAGTTATTACGTCTGTGAAAAAGCTGAGAGCTGTTTGCCATCTGTCATGTCCTGCTCACTTCTGAGCAGTCCCCTGCTTGGGTTAACCTATTCTTCCCTTTGCCCACATCCCTGAAGCCCTATGACCCAGTCGGTGGCCGGGCTCGGAGTGTCTCACTGTCCCAGGCTCGGAGCAGCTGCTTTGGGATGAGAGGCCTGAGGCCTGTGGTTCGTGATGAAGGGCTGCGACAGATGTGCTCCTGTTCGTGGCGGGGCTGTGGCTTTCTGTGGGAGGCCGGTGACTGAGTGTGCTGCAGCTGTAAGCGAGCTTCTTGGGGGGCGGGGGCAGGGATTCTAGCACTTATCTATAAATGTAGGTCTGAAAGGATGGAGGGCGAGGGCGGGTATTAGAGGCTGTCTACTAAAAATGGGAGACTGACATCGGGCATCTCTGGACTTGTTTTCTAAAGTTCAGTGTTGCTTTCTGGCTGTGCATTTCTGATTAATTAGGAGAAGGTGGTGTGTGTTGTGGGTTCTATTCTCTGATCTAGGCAAGTGTCAAACCAGAGAAGGTATCAGGCTTTGCAGCATGCAGCATGGCACTCAGCAGCACTGGCTGGGGGTCACCAGCTCTGATCAGAATACGACCTCTCTCAGCCTCAATATTTTGCATAAAGTGGAGATAATAATTCTGATCTAACTATTGGGATTATTAAATGAGAAAATACACGTAAAGCTCTTGCCATGGTGCCCGGCATCTACGTTCGCTAAATGTTTGCACTTATCACGATTTATGTTAATGTTAACACTTGTCATTATGCCACTTAAAATGGTTGACTTTACCTGGGGCGTCTCGTGTTGTGGTGTTCTCCTACAGTCTCAAGGTTGACCGCCTTAGATTTTTTAAACAGGTTGTTTTAGGTCTTGTTTTCTTTCTTTCTTTTTTTGTTATGATAATAAACGCATAACGTTAAGTTTTCCATCTTCATTTTAAGCGGAGCGTTCAGCAGTGTTTGGGCTGTCCACGCTCTCAGGAGATCTCCAGGACTTTTTCATCTTGCAAACTGAAACACTGCCTATTAAAGACATTCCTTCTCCCTTTCTCCCTCCAGCTGGTGCAGCCACCGCTCCACCCTCCGTTTCTGTGATTTTGCTGGCGTTCGATATTTCGTATAAGCGGAATCGCACATTGGATTTGGCCTTTCGTGACTGGCTTATTCACTTAGCATAGTGTCCTCTCGGCTCCCCCACTGTAGCCTGTGACGGGATCTTCTTTTTTAGCGCTGCGTAGTATTTCGTCGTATGCATATGCCACGTTTTCTTTCTTTATCTGTCGATGGACATTTGGGTCGCTTCTACCTCCTATGTTGTGAATAATGCTTCAGTGAGCATAGGTGAGTGAATATATTCTCAAGATCCTGATTTGTATTCTTTTAGGTAAATACCTAGAAGGGGGTTGCTGGGTCACATGGTAGTTCTATTTTTAATGCGCTTAGGAACCTCCATACTGTTTTTCCATAGTTTCTGCACCATTTTACATTCCCACCAGCAATGTATAGGGTTCCAGTTTCCCTGCATCTTCACCAACACTTATTTCCTATTCCTTGGTAGGGGCCATCCTAACGGGTGGTCTCTCTTTCTGATTTTCATTTTCTTTCTCTTATGATTAGTGATGTGGAACATCTTTTCAGGTGCTTGTTGACCATTTATGTATCTTCGTGAGAGCATTGTCTATTCAAGTCCTTTGCCCGTTTTTAAATTGGGTTATCTTTTTTTATGTTGTTGAGCTGTAGAAGTTCCTTATGTAGTCTGGATATTTAATAGGTATATGATTTATTTGCAAATATTTTATCCCATTGTATGGATTGTCTTTTCACTGTGTTGATTGTTTTCTCTGATGTGCGGGAGTTTTTAAGTTTGGCGTAGCTCAGTTTACCTTTTCTTCTGTTGTCCCTGCTTTTAGTGTCACATCCAAGAAATCATGGCCAAATCTAACATCCTGAGATTTTCCTCGAGTTTTTCTTCTAGGAGTTTTTTCATTTTAGGTCTTAGGTTTTGGTCTTTAATCCGTTTTTAGTTAACTCTGTATATGGTGTAAGGCAAGAGTCTGACTCTGTTCTTTTGGACGTGCATAGCCAGTTTTCCCAGCACCATCCGTTGAAGAGGGACTGTCCTTTTTCTACTGTGTACTCTTGGCACTCTTGTTGAAAGTCATTTGGCGACATACACAAGGTTTTTTCTGCACCGTGTTCTGTGGCAGTGGCCTGCACATCAGTCCTTACGCCAGTAACACTCCACCGTCATTACTGTGGCCCTGTGGTATGTTTTGAAATCAGGTCGTGTAAGGCCGCAACTTTGTTCTTCTTTTTCCAGATTGTTTTGGCAGTTTGGGGTCCCTTGAGATTCTACATGAAGTTTAGGATTTTTTTCTCTCCCTCTGCAAGGGCTACCATGGGAGTTTTTGATAGGGATTGCATTGAATCTTGACTGCCTTAGATTTTATCAGACTAAACTGTTCAACAGTCTTAACAAGAAAAGTGAGCTGTTGGCCATAAAATGACATTTCTTTTGCTGCAGGGTGGCCTTTGTTGCCAAGTTTGTGTTCTGTTCGAGAAGCACAATCAAACTATGCAGTGCAGCCTGTAGACACTGTCTCTAGCTCTAAATGATGAAAAGACTGTTTTAACAACTTGCGATTTGATTCGATGATAGGAAAGTGAGGATATATTATTCTTGTTGATAAATATCAGTTTTATGTGAAAAGCTCAATTTAAAATATTGAATGAGTAGTGGATCTTTTTTTGCAGAAGAAGAAGTAGGTGATAGTTTTCTGTTGTGTTGTTATTGTTACCTGCTGAGTAGGATTTGCCACCTTTTCGGGTCGATTCCGTAAATGAGAATAACTGGGTTTTGCGTACGTCACAGGTGTGTGATGAGCACAGTCACA
>NW_011903767.1:0-992 GCF_000151845.1 Pteropus vampyrus | reverse complement strand
ATTCTTTTTCTTCCCCTACAATGTTTATACGTTGCCATTGACTCTTTCTCACTCATTCATGCACATGTACCTGCAATACTAATTGGGGGCCTAACATATTTCAGGCATAATGGCAGGCTCCAAGAACGTTTGTTGAGCTGATGTCCCTACTAGCCGTTAGCTTCCTGGGGGTACCCACATCTCTTATGGCCCTCTAGTCTCCATAAAGTCTCACTGCCCATGCTCTACTAGTCTTCCATGCTTGGCTGATATTATCCACAACAACTTCAATGTTTGGGGCAACCCAATCCGATTAGGAGTCAAGGGAAATGGATCTGAGGCCCCAAAACACAATTAAAATCTAGAGGCAACACAGGGCAATGGCTATGAGTGTGAGCACAGGTTCACAGGTTGCAGAATCAGGTTCTATTATTTATAAACCGTACGGACTTAGATACGTCACTTCACACGTCCTCCATTTATTTTCCATCTGTAGAGTGGGAAACAGACTTCCTTTGTAGGGTCAATGGGAAGATCT
This sequence comes from Pteropus vampyrus, assembly GCF_000151845.1. Lineage (NCBI taxonomy): Eukaryota > Metazoa > Chordata > Mammalia > Chiroptera > Pteropodidae > Pteropus > Pteropus vampyrus. Next base: position 475 of record NW_011903767.1, on the reverse strand, counting down.
AAAATTATAACATTTGTCAAGTAATTAGAATAGTACTTGGAACAGAGTATCAAAAATAAAACTATTATTATTTTCATTTTTACTGTCATTATGAGCAAAAAAAAAAGGGCGGGGAGGGGAACCAGGGCCTCAATATTCTGTGAAATGTAGAATTCTGAAACTAGAAAGTGATGATCATAAAACCACAAGCTAAGGTCTGAACTCCATTGCTGCTCAGAAATCATGCTAGTGACACCATTCTTTGTGAGAAGTGTCGATCTTGAGACCCGGAGAGGGGAGGACACCAAGCAATGCCATGGCAGAACCAGGACTGGAACCCAGAGGTCTCGTGACTTCCAGGACGGTCTGCCCGCCGAGAATTACCAGAGACAGCATCCGAGTTTACCCAAGAGTCAGACCAACTGGAAACTTTATTCATTCATTCATTCATTCATTCATTCATTCATTCATTATTTATTTTAAAAATTCAGACTCA
>NW_011903766.1:0-1462 GCF_000151845.1 Pteropus vampyrus | reverse complement strand
ACCTTTATTTTGAGGGAAAGGATAACTTGAATAACTAGATTTCAAAAGAAAAACAAGCATGTGTATGAAAATTCAAAGGTATGCATTAAAATATTAGAAATAAAACATTTATTTCCAAAATAGCTGGGAATTTAGAAAATGCTATTCTGTTCTCAAAAAGGCAGAAAGGTAAGTCAGAGGGGAGGAAGATCAGAGAAGATGGTAAACATAAAAAATGAGATGGGAAAAGAAGGTCCAAAACTAGCAGTAATCAAAAGTAATGAAAATGAATTAATACTATCAAAATACTCAAGATCTTTAAGTGTGACACTAATTTCTGCTGTATTCAGAAGTTTTGAAATTTTGGTTTGTGGGGATTACTTTAAAAATAAAAGGGATTTCTTTCTCCCTTCTTTTTGTCTCCACCCTCACCCCATTTCCTGCACATCCTTCTCTGTCTAGAAGTTTTGAAATTACCTCTAGCTCCTCAACTTCCCCAGACTCTAGTTAAGAAACGGGTCTTAAAACGAAGACTTAGAGTGACTTTTACAAAGTTTGAGTATACAGCACACCGGGTAACGGAACCAGCATTTGCTTTCAAAGCAATGTAGGTAAGCCCTGCAGCCTCACTGGGCCCGCACTTTCATATAAAATGTAAACGGAGGCATCATTTACAGGATATGAGCTTGCTTTCTTTTTCTTTGTTGGGGTGGGACCATGGTTTTCCCTCAGTCACTGGGTTCAAAAAGTAAGTCAGATTTATTTATTCATCTTGAGTGTTGTACTTCTAGTCCCAATTACCATAAGGGGGAGCGGGGGATTCCCAGACACCACTACCCATTTGCAGACCTAGGGACAATCAGGTCCGTGGTCTCACATTTACTTTTTTCCTTGTCTCTTCCATTTTTTTTACCCCAAAGTTCAATTTATAAAATAAAAGATTACTAAAAACTGTTTTATTATCTTCTCAATAATACTCATTTGTAGAGAAAATAAACTCCCATGAATCAAAGTGATGATATTTTGATTAATTTAAAATAAAAATAAGCTTTGATCTAATTTCTAAAAGTAATAAATTCAAAAGAGATTACACAGAAAATTTAATTTGGTGAACATTAAGAGGATCCATCTAGGTCTAATACGTCTTGTCTCTCACAGATAGAAGTAAGAGCAGAAATTGGGAAAACTGGCCCCATGAGCAAAACCTTTGTAAATAAATTCTTCAGACTAGAGATGAGCTAATTAAAGGAGGACCATTAAAGAACCATGAGATATGTGGAGTCATATATTCGACAATGAGCAGCAATTCAGTATCTGCAGGAGGCAGGGAAGGAAGAGAAAGGAAGAGAGGATGGGGGAAAGACAGAATTTAGAGAATAAACAAAAATCCCTGATTCTAAAGATTGTGAGATATTCATACAAAATCTCACTCACTGGGGATTTAAAAAATTTTAAACAGCTCTCTCTGAACTAGTTTAAATGT
>NW_011903765.1:0-1039 GCF_000151845.1 Pteropus vampyrus | reverse complement strand
TATTTTACATTATTTTCAATTCTTATTATCGTCCCTCAGTTTTAAATATTTTCCTAATGTAGTTCCTAGAGTTTTTATTGTCTCCCTAAGTGTTTACATTTGCTGATTTCCAGTGTAAATGTTGATAGTTTCTTCTGTTTTCTTACTCGTCGTTACTCACACCTTATCTACTGTTTTTATACATTAATTTCAGCATCCTCCGAACTTTTCCAAATCCCTTCCGTGTTGTACTAGGCTGTAACCTGGACAGTGGTTTTTCGTAGCGCACACAACGCGGCGCCCACAGCGGCTGCGCCTTGCTGATCTTTCCCTCCAGCGTCTGTCCCCGGCTGTTCATCAGTAAGAGTGGGAATCACTGTCTACTTCCAAAAAAGAGCAATATTCCCACTCTTCTACCTTAAACCAGATTCCGGTTTGGATGTGCATTGTTCTCTCATGTTTCTCAGAACTTGATTCATCCCTTCTCTGGACCGTTTCTAAAGCAACTGAGAAATATGACAAAGAAGAAGGAGATGGGGGACCAAGCACCGCCTTGGGCAGATGCAGGCCAAGACGATGACGTGCGGGCGTGAAGGACACTCGGGCTTCCCTGTTCCGATATCAGAAGTCGATGGTCCTCACTACAGGGCGGGGGAGGGGGGAGGAGGCGAACAGGCAGGACAGCCCGGGACGGGAAATGGGGCAGCATCACTGGATGCCCTCGTGGCAGAGCCCACGGAGGGGCAGAGTGGGACCTGGCTGGAACAACGAGCACCTTCAACCCAGAGCGGGACAGCGGGAGGCATCGGGGGGCAGAGAACCATTCCTGCTTTGGGCTTGTACCAGCCTGTCGCTTGGCTACCGAGATTCAATGGTGAGATCTGCCAAACATTTCATGCATCTATTTAAGTAGTCATATGGTGACACCTCTTTGTCATAATGATATGGTATAATGTGATTATATTAACACATCTCCAGGACTTATTTATTATATAGCTTATTATAAGCTTTTGACTCACTTTACCCATTTCATCCTTATATTCTTGACTTGAAAAAACAC
>NW_011903764.1:0-2117 GCF_000151845.1 Pteropus vampyrus | reverse complement strand
CACTGTCTCAAATGGAATCAACAGGGAGTTTCTTTAGTTCCACTTAAACCAAGTGCCTAAGTTAACAAACATAGGCTCTTCTTTCTTAACCAAAAAGAATACAGAGGAGTGAGGCAATTTCTTGGGTGATTTTCACAATTCAATGCCTCACTTTTTACAGAGCTCTCTGTCAATTATTCTTATTTAATGGAAGTAGAGATTTTGGAAATGAACATATTTGAGTGACAGTAATTTTTCTAAAAATTGCTGAAGAAAAGTGAACGTTAAAGAAAAAAACCATATCAACTTCATGAGGCCAGGGGAGAGCTATTGCCTTTTTTTATTATTCAAACAGGGCTTTAACTCCAAAAATAACTTCATTCTCCAAATCACTGACAACTGCATTTATCTACAATGATATTTACAGATAAGTATGTTATAGGAGAACTTGTATAGAGTAAGATAACATGTTTATTTATACACATGATTTTTCAGTAAATTTATGAAAATATGGTCATATGATAGACCATGATGATACAATGATGAAGAAGTACCTATTCTCTCTGAGAGAGAAAGTGTGGGGAAAAGAAAAACAATATAGATATAGACATAGATACATTATAAAGAATGATAAATGCCATTATAAAAATCACATGAAATGATTTAGAAGAAAATAAATGGGGACACTAAAGAGGTGATTTTTAAGGTAAAATCTGAATGAAAAATGGAATAAACTGTGAAAATGCAGAGAGAAATTCCAGGAACTAGAAGAGAAGGACAAAGTCATAAGACACAGAGCTTGAGCAAGAATTGGTAAACTTTTTCTGTGGAAGGCCAGTTAGTATAGTTTAGTCTTCGAGGGTCACATATGGTCTCTATCACATATTCTTTTGTTTTAATTTAAAATCTTTTTTGAATCTAAAAATCATTCTTAACTCCTAGGCTACATAAAAACAGGCTATAGGTTAGATTTAGCCCATAGGCCATCATTTGTTGACCCCTGAATTAGAAGAATAAATAGAAGACAAATAGAAATGGAATTTAGTCATTAAATAGCAGAGCCAAGATTTACGACAGTCTGGTTCAAAATTTTGATAACAGTAAATATAGTAAATATAGTAAATATAGATGCAATTCATGTAACTAGCAAATGAGCATACATTACAGACTCTTCCTCATAGGGCCTAAGAGTTTTCCTCCAGAGAGATGCTGCCTTTTTGGGATGTTAGAGGATGATGTCCCATTATTTTAATTGCTATGTGTTAATCTATGTTTTGGTCTCGAACAAAAGACATGACTTTTTTTTTTTTTTTTCTGGTGAATTCCGTGAAATTATATATATATTCAACACTTTTTCTACTTTGTACTAGCTTTCTAACAATGATAACAACAAATTGAAGACACAGTTTTATGTCCCTCAGTGAGTGGCTAAAAGAGTAGATCTTCTAAAGTACAAATTGACTAAGTTGAATTCCACATTGGCCACTTCTTTAGTTGTGTGACTTCAAGTTTACTATTACTTTACATCTCTGGTCTTGATTTCTTGTTTTCTATATAAAATAGTCTAAAAAGTAATTTGCAAGTTCCAAGTTTAAAAAGAAAAAAATTAGCAATTATGAAACAGCAATCTTAGTGTGTTGCATATACTTCCCTATTTTTTCCTTTCTAGGTTTAAAAAAAAAAAGAAAAAACACCTTTCTTCACCTGTAAAAAGTAAATAATGTGCACATATAATGAATTTATTGAAATGCATATATTTGGATTCTAATGTTTTGACATAGAAACATAACTGAGGACAGTAGTTAAAGTAAGCAAAGAAGGAAAATACTCAAAATTCAGGAGAAGGAATGAAAGAATAAAATGATCGAACAGAAGAATATTGTTTCCAAAATGTGAACAGAAATATTAGAAAATGGGGATAAATAACAAAGAATCCAGAGGAACAAATATGAAAATTAAATGTAAATTAAAGCTCCCCCAAGCTAGATACCTTCGTTATTTATCTCAGAAATAGCACTCTTGAGTCTTCTGTGGCTTAATTTTATTGGGGGAAGAACAGAAAAGTTAAGTGTCTGAATTACTTTTCTATAGCTGCCTTAAAAAAAGTTACCACAGAACTAGTGGCTTAAAACAATGTT
>NW_011903763.1:0-1528 GCF_000151845.1 Pteropus vampyrus | reverse complement strand
CTCTATAATTAGGGATAACAAAGAAGAAGGGAATTAATAAGATTCAAATACAGGGCCACAGTCAGAAATCTGGGGTGGAGAATGGGGGGAGAAAGAAAATCAAAGGGTGTAAATCATATAATCTTATTGTAGACTGGAAAGTTAAATGTTCAGATTTTACACAACTAGTGATTTGTTTAGATTTTATATGAGTTTGAAGTTCAGATTTCAAACAAAATCTAGTAGGTCATAGGAATCTTAAAATTGACACTCAGATTCCAATGTATATTTATTGATTTAAAATAAAAATCTGGTCAAATGTTTCACCAAATACTTGGTGCATTAAAATGTCTCCATCGCTAATCAGTCTTCTGGACCACAAGTTAATTAAATATAGCTCTCAACATCAGAACAAAAGGCTTGGGTACTATGGTACATGCACTCTGCTCCATATCTGGAGAAAGGCGTTTACAATTATTTTAAATAAAAATCACTGACATATTCTTTCAATCTATACTTGTTTTTGATTAAATTAATCCATTCGGTGTTCTACAGGATGTAAAAGGTTATGCAGAATGTGTTTGTCTTTTAATTTTTTCATAGTATCTGCCATATTGCATTGTGTTGTATTACATTTACTTCTACTTATTCTATTTACTTATTTAACATTTTCTCTTAGATATTTCTATTTTAGAATAAATTTCCATGTATGCTCTTCCATTCAGAAAGTAAATCAATGATAATAGCATTGAAAGTTATTTAGATTTTATTTAGTAATTTATTAAATGTTAATGCAAATTACTTGTCAAAATGTAAATTACATGGAATATATCTTTAACAAATAACTTTAAGGAAATATATGCAAAAGTGAAATAGTTATCAGGAAACCTGGGCTTTAGTCATCAACTCTGACACTTTTTACACATCTTTACCAATTTTAAATGTTTTTTGACAATTCAAATCTCTATCATTGAGATACTAAAAAGTTAGTGAAGATTAGCAAGTAAATGAATAGTAATTTGATATAAGTGCTAAGATTTCCAAGAGATGTGTAAAAATGTAATGGGTCATTGTGGTAAAGATATGAAAACCATTGATTCTATCTAGAATGATTAGGAAAAGCATTGGAGAAAAAACTTTTAGCCCAGGATTCTGCAAGACAGAACTTCTTCAGCTATCAAAAAGAAAAAGAGTACTCTATTCACGCAGAGAATTCAGCCTGGTCAAAGGCAGGATGGACAGGCAAGTGTAAGATAAGCTGTATGAAGGTCTGATACATAGAGTCCAGATACAGATGCAGTTACGAAGGAAGATAGTCTGAAAGATATGATGTTAGTGAAAATGACAGTGGGAAAGCCTTGTCCACAGAGAAAGGTTTTAACATGGAGGCTAAGGGTTTTCAAACTTTAATGTCATAAATTATCCCAGAGAGCTGTTGAAATTCAAATTATTGGGTCTTGTCTTCAGATATTTGCATTCAAAAGGTCTAAGTTAGGGCCTGGGAATCTGCTCCAGTGAGGACTATATAGGCAATGTGAAGCTATTGAAC
>NW_011903762.1:0-2044 GCF_000151845.1 Pteropus vampyrus | reverse complement strand
TAGGGAGAAAAACAAAAGGGTATTTTGTTTTTCTTCAGAAATGCCTCTCTGATAGGTAGAAAGAGAAAAAGACGGGGAATTGACCTTGAGTGAAAGAATATAGAATGATGGCGTCTCCCGGAAGTGACCGAGGTGTTGTTCTGCCTCCCCTTACACTGAGGCGATGAGTACGAGAGGAAGGTGCGAAATGAAATCAGAAAACTGAGACCCAGCCGAGGAAGGCGAGGCTTTCGGAAGATCTCAGGTGACTGGCTATGACGTAGGCGGGGGGAAAGTCTGAGCGTAGACACTGGTCACATGTCTCAGAAACCAGTGAGGAACCTGCACCCAAACAGCTCCATGACTTCGGCAATCGGGGGCAGGTGGGCGACAGCCCGCACAGGGGGAATCTCGTGGTTTAGGAAATTTCAGCTACCATAGTTCCACGTGTGGGTGTCCATTACGTGTTATTTGCTGTGTTTATCTTTTTTTTCCGATAACCCTGTGGTGAAGAGTGCAGAAGAGAGTGGCCATGCCTTCTACATCGGTCCAGAAGTCCCCAGGGGGGCCGAGGGGAGCAAGCTCACCAGCGAACTAGTCACAACGCCCGTTTGTTAGCACTGAGCATGGGCAGGCACTTTACCAAGGGGTACACATCCTCTCGGGGGTCCCAAGATGGAGATCTTGTCACTGCTAATTGACAGATGAGGAATCTGTGACCATGGAACTCGGCAAGGAAGGGGTGTGGGTCCTATTCTCTATGACGTCACAGAGCCCACATGTAACCACAGACATCCACTCCTCTCGAATTGTTTTGGAAGGTTAAGGAAGGCACACCAGAACCTATTTGGAAGGGTCTAGCATAGTATAGAGAACAAATAGCCATGGGCTCCTTGGCTTCTTTTGCCTTAGCTGGTCCAGCTTTGTCGGGGAGCTGCCTTCCGATGGGATGTGAGGTCGGCGGGATTATTTCTGGGCCATGCAGAGCTCCCGTCCTGCTGCTTCCAGCCTCTCTCCGAGAAGCATGACCAGAAGGCATTGTGAGCAGCAGTCCCATCGGCGTGTAGGCGTATAAGGAAATCAGAGCGGGCCCAGCTCATTCACACCCGCCCAGGGGCCTAGTGGGCTGGGTGCACCCCGGGGGTGAGGGTGCTCAGTAAGCATGCAGGTGTGGAAGCCTGAGTCGGGACTGGGGGGGTCTTGGGCTTCAGACTGAGGGTTCTGCTCCCGTGGCCCCATACCCAGGGTGGGGTTTGGGGCGAGCACTCTCTGCACGGTGTTGGGGGAGGGGCGACAGGCCGAAGGAAGCGAAGACGTCAGGAACGACAGCACCATGGCGGTGCCTCTGGGATATCAATTTTCGAAATCGACTGGTTTCCGCCGCCCACCGCCCACCGCCCACATTTTGAAATTCAGCAGAATCGACACTATGGGCAACCACCTGCTGCTGACTCCCCGGAATGTTTCGTTATCTTATCACCCAGACGACTCAGAGGAGCACACGTCGCAGAGGGGTGAGAGCGCAGATTCGGTGGAATCTGGGGTGTTTTCCAGTCTGAGGTCACGATTCTGTGCTGACAGGACACACGCCGATACAGCCACTGCCTGCTTTACTATGTGGGCCCCGCCCCCAACGGTCCTGGGAGGTGGGTGACCCTTTTGGCCCTGATCGCGTGCCCTCACCCTGGGGTCATCCCTGTGGTCCTCAGCCGCCTTCGCCCATCCGTGCAATGCACTTGGCATCTGGTCATTTAATGATACGAGAGTCTACAGACATCCCTATGTACCTTTGGCCGTCTGGACCACTCCCGACCCATTCTTGCTTCCCTTACTGGAGCTTGTGGCTCCTGTGTTGTTACAGAAAACTCATTCCTGCTTTCTTTGAAATTCACGGGCTTTAGGAAGCGAATTCTCGCAGAGCTAAGAGCCTGCAAGGGTAATTAATAGATGACTTAGCAAATCTTATTAGAAAATTGTCTGTTTAGGACACTGGTTACCCCACACAGCCAAAACCCACGTGGAAGTCCAACCAGAATCTGCAGGCCCCGCATGGCACAGAACGGAG
>NW_011903761.1:0-2388 GCF_000151845.1 Pteropus vampyrus | reverse complement strand
TTTTTATTTTTATGCCTACAGCACTTGGTCTTCCTTGGTGGTCTCCCATCCGAGTACTAACCAGGCCCAACCCTGCTTACCTTCCGAGATCAGACGGGATCGGGCTTGTTCAGGGTGGCATGGCTGTAGACCATAAAGCTTTATTTTTATTATCTTATTTAATCTTTCTGATAGTTGGTTATTGATGAATAAAAATGCAACTGATTTCTGAATATTAATTTTGTATCCTGCTACTTTACTGGATTCATTTATTCATTCCAATGATTTTTTACAAGACCTTTTAGTATTCTCTCTACATAGTATAATGTCATCTGTAAATAATGACAGTGTTACTTCTTTCCAATTTATTTTCTTGTCTGATTGGTATGGGTAGGACTTCCAATACTATGTTGAATAAAAGTAGTAAAAGTGAATATTCTTGTCTTATTTCTGACCCTAAAAAAAGAAGTTTTAAGCTTTTTATTGTTGAATATTCTGTTAGCTCTGGGTTTGTGATATATGGTATTTATTATGTTGAGGTATATTCCTTCTGTCCCAACTTTGCGTAGAGTTTTTTTTTTTTTTTTAAAATCATGAATAGATGTTGAATTTTGTCAAATACTATTTCTGGATCTATTGATTTGGTCATATAATTTTTATTCTTTTGTTTATGAAGTATATCAAGTTAATTGATTTGTGAATATTGAACCAAACCTGCATCCCAAGAATAAATTCTATTTGATCACGGCGTATAATATTTTTAATGTAATGCTGAATTCTGTTTGCTAATATTTTGTTGAGAATTTTTGCATCTATGTTCATCAGATATATTGCCCTATAATTTTCCTTTTTTGAAGTGTCTTTGTCTAGTTTTGGTATCAAGGTAATATGGATCTTGTGAGTTCAGGAGCCTTCCCCCTTTATAATTTTTTGGAATAGTTTCATAAGGATAGGTATTAATTATTCTTTGAAAGTTTGGTAAAATTTACCTGTGAATCCATATGGTCCAGGACTTTTGTTTGTGAGGGTTTTTTTTTTATTACTAATTCAATTTTGTTAGCAATTATCAGTCTGTTCAGATTTTCTGTTTCTTCCTGATTCAGTCTGGGAAGATTGCATGTTTCTAGGAATTTATTCATTTCTTCCAGGTTGTCTATTTTGCAGGCATATAATTGTTCATGGTATTATAAATCTCTTCATTACTGGGGTGTCAGTTGTCACCTCCTTTTTCATTTCTGGTTTTATGTGGTACCTCTTTTTATGAGTCTGGCAAAAGACTTATCCATTTTGTTTATCTTTTCAAAGAACCAGCTCTCTTCCATTTTTTAAATTCTATTTTATTTCCACTTAGATCTTTATTATTTCCTTTCTTCTACTCTTTTTGGGCTTTGTTTCTTCTTCTAGTATCTTTAGGTATAAGGTTACATTGTTTACTTGACATTTTTTCTTATTTCCCAAGGTAGGCAGGTATTGCTATAAATTCCACTCTTAGAACTGTTTTGGCTGTGTACTATGAATTTTCAGTCATTGTGTTTTCATTTTCTTCTTTTATCTCACAACATCTATTGATTTCTTCCTTGCTTTTTAACCTATTCACTGTTTAGTAGCACATTATTTAGCATTCTTATGTTTGTGCATTTTTCATTTTTCTCTGTGTAATCAATTTCCATTTTCATACTATTGTGATCAGAGATTTGCTTTATATAATTCCAATCTTCTTAAATTTATTGAGACTTATTTTGTGGCCTAGTGTAGTCTATCCTAGAAAATGTTCCAGATACAGTTAAAAATAATATATATTCTGCTGATTTTTGGGCGAAATGTTCCAAGACAATTAAGTTAATCTGATCTAATGTGTCATTTAAAGTCAGTGTTTCCTTGTTCATTTTCTTTCTGGATGCTCTATCCATTGATGTCAATGGGTGCCAAGTCCAGCTTGTGGTAAATCCTGCCACATCCAGCATGGCTCTGAAGAATGTACCTGAGTGGGAATGGTGGGAGATTAAGAAAAGAAAGAAGACAGAAAGCTGGGATCAGGAGGTCCACTGTCCACTGATGGTGGAGCAATGGCGTAGTCTTATTTTTGCAAGCTGCTTTTATACAAGAGCATACAATTGCTGGCTAAGATAAGATTATCCTCATCCACCCCACACCCTGCTATGATCTTTTGCAGTTCCATCTGCTCCCGGCTATGAGCATACTCCCTGCCTCAGAGCAACACCTCAGTGTTCCCCGATCAATTCCTACTTCCCCATTCTTAGGAAGGTCCCTTGATTTACCTCCCAGATTGCAAGGGCCTTGTCGGTTTACAATCCGCTCTCCACAAATGGGGTGGTAAAGGCCCCTACAATGACCGTATTACTGTCGATCTCTCTCTTTATGTCCATCAATATTGCTTTATATATTTAT
>NW_011903760.1:0-2523 GCF_000151845.1 Pteropus vampyrus | reverse complement strand
TTTTACCTTCTGAATATATTACTCTGTTGTCTTTCCTTACAACTACTGCTCTATTTCAGACTGTCTTTTCTTTTGCCTGGACCAGGGTAAGTATACCCTCCTCCCACCTTTTTTTACTGTCTATTATAGAAAATTTCAACCATACAAAAAAGTAGAGAGAATAGGACAATGAATAGTCTATTGTCTAGCTACAACCAATATAGACTCATGACCATTTACTTCGCCTATACCCTCCACTCTGTTGCCACCCAACTGTATTATTTTGAAGCAAATCTCAGCATATTATTTATTGCATTTATAAATATTTCAGTATGCATCTCTAAAAGATAACTTTTAAAGAACAATCAACGATAATATTATTAGCATTATTTCTTTAAATCATCAACTAGTCAGTGTCGGTACTATTTATTGTTGTGTAATTTGGCAGTTTAAAACAATTAACATTTACTGTTGCTCAGAGTTTCTGTGGGTCAGGAATTCGGGAGTAGATTAACTAGGCAGTACTGGCTCAGAGTCTCTTGAGATTGCAGTCATCTGAAAGCTTGACTGGTACTGGATCTTCCTACCAGGTGGCTCATTTTATACTGGCTGGCAAGTCAGTGCTGGCTGTTGGGGGCATACGGAGCTCAGGTCCTCTCTGTAGGGCCTCTCCACAGGGCAGCTTCAAGGACCTCAGAACCTGTGCCTGGTTTCCCCAAGAACAAGTAAACCAAGGAGCCAAGGAAGAAGTTGCAATGTCCTTTTTATGAATAGCATAGCTTCCTAAGTCACTCACACTTCTGCAGTAATCTTTCAGTCATATATGCCAGCCTGCTTCAATGTAAGAGGATATGAATACTGTGAGGTCAGGATCCTTGGGGACCGTGCTGAAGAATGGTTACCACAGATCAAATCCCAAAATCTCTCTCTCTCTCCCTCTTCTCTCTCGCTTTACGGTTTATTTTAATCAGGATTCAAACAAGGTCTATATCATTACATTTATTACATTTTCTTGATATGGCTCATATGCTTTAATTTCTGGGCTCCCTTCTCTCTTTTGGTTTTGTTCTTATTTCTTTGCCCCTCCCTTTTTTTTTTTTTTCAGTAACCATGTTGTCCTTAGTTTTTCTGGATTTTGCTGTTTGCATCCTGTGATGTCATTTAACATTGTCCTTTGATTCCTGTGTTTCCTGTAAACTGGTACTTAAATATAGAATTCACAACTTCACTGGTAGTGTTTATTTCCATTAGCATCCTCCAAAGGTGATATTATAAAAATATCATTATAAATTTTAAAATATTTGATTTCAATCCATTGCACTTGTAATTATCAGTGCTGAAACAATCCCTTCTCTGGCCAGTAGGAGCCTCTTTAGGTTAGCCTCCGAGTCTTTGTAAATTATACTAGTCAGCTTTGATAGCTTCTTTGCTTTCTGCAATAATTGTTTCAGGTTCATCCTATATATTTCCTGTGCAGACCTTTATGTACCATTTCTCCAAGGAGCTGCGGCTCCTTTTAGTGGGTAAATGATACCACAATTTGGGCATTAAGAGTGTGATTGTCTTTCAACTGGCTCCTTTCTCCCAGGCTATTCTCCAAGTCACCTGAGATGTGAAGATGCAGATATGACCACTCACTTGCTCCTTTCAGTGCTGTCACCCTCAGGACAATGCCAGCTCCTTACCCTAGTTCAAGCCTGCGGGTCTTCTAGGCATGAAATGAGCTGCTGTGTTAACCTCTTCTGTTTAATTTGTAATTTGTGGACTCATTGGGGGGAAGACTGAAAGGGAGTTCATGCTCCTGCTCTGGTTATAAAGATTGGGAGTGGGGAGATTTCGCCCAAACTGCCTCACAGCTTCCCCCTCCACCCCAGCTGTAGCCTAGCCAGAATGAAGGTACGGATGGAAAGATGACACCGATCCAGGGGGCACTAACCTTAGCGATGCCTACACTGGGCAACAGTGAGGGCTGAGGATCTAGAGACAGCACACCTGGGTTCTCCTTAGATCTGCTGCCGCCTGCTGGCATGACCTTGTAAGTTACTGATCATGTGTAGTAAATACACCACCTTCTCAGGCTATTGAGACTATTAAAACCTGAAAAGCACTTTACACAGTGCCTGATATATTGTGAGCTCTATGTTGTGCCTTGTGTCTACCCCCCAACTAAAATAGAAGGCAGCACAAGGATAAAATTGGGCTTTAAAGAGCCTTTGAGACTGACTTTTTTTGAAGTCAGCAAGAGAAAAGATGCTTTAGGTACACTTTCCAAGTAAAGAAAAGAAGTGGCTATCCTTAGCTGGGACAAGAGTATGTAGAGTCCAAAGAAGTCAACTGGAGTAACCTGGATGAACCAGTCAAGTCCTAAGAAGCTCTGTGGCTACAACAAACATGTCAACCAGAGGGCAAACGTCCAAAATGGAATAACCTGATTGTAATGCAAACTTTGGTTTATGTCATATATAAACTACGAGGACAAGCATTTTTATGCTTTTCACTGATGATTCCTAGTACTTGGAATAGTGTGGCCATAATGGTGACTAA
>NW_011903759.1:0-1834 GCF_000151845.1 Pteropus vampyrus | reverse complement strand
GGAGGAAAGTGATTTTTATGTTTACATACCCCCCAAAAAAATCCAAGAGCAGACTTTAGGCAAAGCTAAATCCAGGAGCTTGATTATATCATCTTCTATTATTCTGCCTTTTGTTTTTCCTTGTATTGGTTTCTCTCAATTATATTTTCTCCACAACAGAGTTCCTAGACGATGAAGGCTTATACCTCAGAACTTTAACATTTTTTTTCCTTCTTCATCATTCTGGCCAAAATTATGAGGCTAATGATCATTGGTGCTGATTGGCCTGTTCAGGTCATGTGCACTATGGAGTATGAATACTGTCATTGGCCAGTCATGGTCATTGTCCTCAGAGAGTGGGATCAGGCTCATGGAACCTGTTACTAGAAGAAGTGAATTTTTCAATACAACACCAATCCCAATAAAACATTTTCAACACTGCTCAATTACTAATAAAGAATTCTACAATAGCACTGTTTTTCCAGGAAAATTTTATATCTGGGTAGATCACAGAGGTAGAGCTGGTCTTTAAAGAGATGACACAGAAGGTGACTCATGACCATGTGGCTATATTTTAGGAGTGCTGCAAATTCCTCTTGCCTTAAATATTTTCCCCATCTGCCAACCACAGTCTTAAATTCCAATTTGAGATTCATTGTTTTGGGCCTATAATATGGACCCTCTAAGCTGTGTTGGAAAAACATGTAAATGCCACTTAGCATTTATCAGCTTTTAACACCTTGATATTGATTACCTTATCAGATTGATGATGACAGGGAAGGCAACAGTCAGGAGTCCCTTAGAGGAAAGAGTCTAAATGGGTTAAAATGTCACAAAGGGCAGACCTGGAACCTGTGTGGCCAGGGTGATAGGGAAGAGTGAGGAGATGGGTGGCAAGTGATAGGACACTTGAGACAAATCTGTCTGATTTATAATCTCGCTTGGTAACAACACAACACACAACACCACTTAATTATATCTTAGAAGGGGCATCTTATGAGAGGATGTTTGGGAATCTAGTCTTTTCCCTTAACAACCTCCATGTTGGAAACATGACTGTAGAACAGCATCCGACCTAGGTTTGCAGAAAGAGGGGAGATTTTTAAATAGAAGATGATTACCAGGAAGAACATCTAAGAACTCTTTTGAAGTATTTCCAGCTTCTAATCATCTAAAAGTTAAAGAAAGATATCCCTAGGACCTTTGTTCTTTTCTAATGACATGAAAGTACCAGTATCCAAATGACTTTTTTTTTTTCAGCTAATGCAGTAACAGAGATAGAGCAGTAGCCCAAGGCTAGCTTCCCATATGATGTGGAGCAAGATATTGTTTTCTTTATAGTGTTTCAGTTTTGTTCTTTTTATTACTAAATTTCCTAACTTACTAGGCCTCATCTTTCTTTAAAAAAAAAAAAAAATTATTACAGTGTATAACAACAAAAATCTTCCCAAACCTTTAGTAAATAGATGGAAAGGAAGGAAAGAAGGAAGGAAGAAAAGAAGGCAGGTAGGAAGGAAGGAAGAGATGGAGGAATGGAGAGAGAGAGAGAGGAACTTATTAAACTATTTGCAGTGATTTTCTATGGAAAGGAAAATAGGATGAAGATGAAGGTAGTAAAAAAGAAAACATGTATTCTGTGTATTTTATTATTGCCTGACTTTTGTTTACAGTGATCAAGTATTCATGAGTCTTTTTTGTAATTAAGAATTTAGTAAAATTTGTACTTAATTTATTCTACTAACTAAAAGACATTTGTTCTCACATTGGGATTAAACTTGAGGGAGACTGTGGCCTAGATAAATGCTGACCACATAGAGAAAAAGCATATCCTACAAATGTCACTGCTGGCTGAATT
>NW_011903758.1:0-1746 GCF_000151845.1 Pteropus vampyrus | reverse complement strand
AGGTTCAGGGTGGAGGTCAGAGGTTAAAATGGGGAGGCCTGCGAACTGAGGGCCTCGGGGCCGGGGCAGCCCTGTCTGATCACAGCAGCTGCCCCATTTGGTCTCTCCTCCACAGTTCATTTTCATTTTCTTTATTAATTTTTCTAAATGTCGAGGTGACACATACTCTTTGTGACAAGTAGAGTGGTTTCGGCTGGAAGGTGGTCCTTGAGCTACAGCACTGCTCAGTGGGCTTGGGAATGAAAACAGCGGAGGTGGAGGGAAGGTTGGAGTGGCTGCTTCTGGCTCCTCAGGCTCCCGGGTGGGAAGAGGCAAAGCCACACTAAGGAAGTGAGGTGTGGCCTTGGGGCAGAACGGGGACAAGGAGAAGGGTCTCCTGCCGCAGAGGAAGGCCATCGAGTAGACTTGCACTTAGTCCATTTAAAATTTTACTCTAATGACTTTGAGTTTTGTTTGTTTGTTCATTTTAAAAATAGGTTATATGTTCACATGACTTGAAATTCATGAGGAGCCCGAGTGTGTAGTGAACAGCCCCCGTCCCTCAGCCACCCTGCTCCTTCTCTGCATGCTGTCAATTTGTCGTGACTCCCTCCAGAGAGATTTTATAAGCCTAGACACAAACAAATGTAATCTATACACATACATATATGTTAATGTATATCTTTCCTCATTTTTTAGCAGCTTTATATTAAGATATAATTCACAAACCGTACAGTCCACCCATTTAAAATGTCCAGTTTGCGTTTCACAGTTGTGTGCTGACACCTCAGTTTTCGGCGTTTTTCACCACCGCAGAAAGAAACCCTGAGCCCACTGGCAGTCAGTCCCCATCTCCCTCCCAGCCTCGAGCCTCGGGCAGACACTAACTGGGATCTGGTTCCCTTCATAATTTCTGTTTTCCAGAATTTTCTGGCTATTCTTGCTACCCCTCTCCCTCTTCTCCGAACTTTGGAATCAACTTATCTAGATTCCCCAACAAAAATCTGTCAGTATTTTACGAGATTTCATGAACTTGTAGGTTCATTCAGGAGGCCTGGCATCATTATGGAGTTGAAACTTCATGGTCTGGAGCACAGGGTGCCTCCTTTTGTTGCTGGCCTTCCTTGCTTGCTTTCGTGGTGGCAGGGTGTGGCTGGCAGCCGGGAGAACGTGTGCCTGCACGTCCGGCTGCCTGAGGGGCTTCTGCCATATGCCCGAGCAGAGGCCGGGATGCCAGGTGTCTGAGGTGGTTTCTCGCCTTCTTGCTGGAGTGTGCGGAGCTCGGGTTCTGGTCTGTGGTAGGTCCGGATTCAGGGTCTGTTTACCGGGCAGGTCGCTCTGTGCCTCCTGGTTCTGTGTCCCTGGCCACACGATGCCCACTGGCTGGAGGCTGGGGTGCGACCATGCGTGCAGTGCCTGGCACGGACGGACACTCCACTGTGGTGGCTGCTCTTCCCGTCACCCCAGGGCAGCGATGGTGCGGGAGGGTCACACGTAGACAGTGCCCTGGAGCAGGGGCGGTGCCTAGGAGACTACAGGGGTCCGATGGAGGGGAACCGGGCCTGGCTGGGATGTCCTGGCAAGGAAGGGATCACCAGGGGAGAGGGGAAAGCTTTGGCCCCATGGAGCGGCTGGGCAGGGGGCACATGCGTATCTGTCGCCGGAACCCTATCTAACCTGGCAGGCAGCACAAATGGGTATGAGATTAAGGTTTAGGGTAACTGACTTGCCCAGAGGCACAGTGAGATCGAAACCTCAGTCTCTGGA
>NW_011903757.1:0-1762 GCF_000151845.1 Pteropus vampyrus | reverse complement strand
TTTCTTGTCTCTGCCTTTATAATGATTTTCATTAGAGATCAGCCTTATCCAATAGAATCTTCTGTTATGATAAAATGTCATATTTCTGTGCAGCCCAATATGGTAGTAACTCACCACACATGGTTATTGAGTATCTGAAATATGGCTAGTGTAGAGGAACCTAATTTTTAACTTTATTTAATTTTGGTTTATTTAAGTTTAAATAGCCACATGTGGTGAGTGGCTACCATACTGGACAATAATACAGTTATAGACCTTGCTGAATGAAAAAAAAAGAAAACCCCTACATCAGCTATATAAACATGGCATCATAGAGGACAACATGGTAATGATACTTAATTTCTAAGCCAAAGCCAACTATACTGTTTTCAGTTAAAGATCTGAGCTTGAAAACTGAACGCTGCCCTTCTATATTTATTATAATTAAACTCCACGAATTCTGTTCAAGATGACTGTTCACATATTTGAAACATACAAAGCACTTTCCCATATGTTAGCACATCTGATGCTCACAGTCACTGTGGAGTTATTATTAACTCTATAATTTACAAATTAAAGCATCAAGGAGACTTGCTGAGGGGTGACAGCTGGTAAGAGGCAAAGCTTCCCAACTCTCATGATTCCAAGTTGTGTTCCCTACTTTTTAGTATTAATTCTTATATGAAGGGAGAGAAATCTCTATAAACATTTTACTGTCTCTATAAATAACAGTGTTTAAAAAGTACTTATTAAAGCTTTTATGCTGATTTGGAGGATTACAACAGTATTCATTAAATTTTCCACCCATATAATTTCAGCAATTTGATAAGTAGAACCACCACTGGTTATATATAAAATTAATAAATAAAAGAGGATCACGAACCAGTTCCTGGCTCCATCATTTACTAAGTGCAGGAACTCTGTCAAGTCACCTAACCTTTTTCATCTTCAATTGCTTCATCTGAAAATATGTGAACAAAACTGCAGAGCTATGTGGACTTGAGAGATAAAGCCTAGGAAAGCGCTCTATACAATGCAGAGTGCTCCACAACTATTTGGCTGTAATTACTGCAATAAGGTAAGATATAAAATTGACATACCACCTCACAATTCACAGCAAAAACACCGTGATTACCATCAAGGGGTGGGAACCTGACAAAAGTCTTCACAAAGCCCTCAAGGTATTCTTTTTGGTCATGAATGTGAAGCTGAAATCAACATTGCCAAATAAATTACTCTTGCAAGAGTAATTAAGCTCATAAAAGTTTCACTGACTGAAAATTAGCAAATTAATTCTTTCAAATGCTTAATGATCCCCCAAGGTCTGTGTTGGAGACAGCGACAACCCAGCATTTTGGGGGACAAACCCTACCTTGGCAACCTGACATCCAGGTGATCCAAGCACACCTTCACAACAGCTGTACCGTGTCTCTAAGGCACCAAGGACTGTAAACCAATCAAAAAGTAAAAATCAAAACAAGCAAGCTTCACAAGGCAGAGTGGCTAACTTTAAAAGAATGTGTCTTATCTTACCTTCAAAGACTTAAGGACTTTACTGTGCAAGTGATCCGATGTCACCATTCTCCACAGTCACTTTTTTAGATATTACATAATGAACAGGAAAAATCAACTCTTAATAGCAGTGTTCTCAGGGGATGCGCACTGAAGGTGACTGTCAACTGCCAACATCCCGAACACCTTTCATCCCCTTCCTCCCCCCTGTCATTTGCCCTGGTCCCTCAGCTTCCCCCTGGTGTCACTTTATCCTGCTGTGACTCCAACT
>NW_011903756.1:0-2549 GCF_000151845.1 Pteropus vampyrus | reverse complement strand
CTCCAGGAAAACTTGACATCTTGTTCCCCAAACAAGACCCACAGCCCAGTGACATGGTCACTACATCCCCCACACCCAAGGTCTCCTCCTGATGAGTACAACAGAGCTGCTTCTCTGTGTACACTTTCCTGTGCTCACACTCCCTTTCACTAACATGTGAAGTGTCACTGAGGATATGAAGTGTCCTTAGACACTTCAACCAACTCCTCATGTGAGTCTTAGACACACTCTGTCTGGTCTCTCTCTCTTATTTATTTATTTATTTTTTTTTTTTTTTTTTTTAGGCAAGGCAACCCTTGGTTAAACCTCACAAATTGCAAGAAGCTTGTCAGTTTATAATCCCTTTTTTTTTTTTTTAAATTTTTTACACCTATAGCACCTGATCTTCCTAGGTGGTCTCCCATCCAAGTACTAACTAGACCCAACCCTGCTTAGCTTCCAAGATCAGATGGGATCAGGCTTGTTCAGGATAGCATGGCCATAGACTGGTCTCTTCTTTATCACTGAATTTCATCAAACTAATCCTGCAAACTTATTAGGCAAAATGCACTAGCTATGACCTAGATAGATGGTTCCCCAAAGGGCAGCAGCAGTGCTTCCAAGATATTGGCGATCTTGGCATAGGATAAGCTAAGAAGAGTGGCCCTAGATTCTCTATAAGAGATGCTACTGCCAACAGTAGGACATATTCTAAGCTTCTACACACAAAAATGAGCATGCCTTTTCACATAGTAATTCAACTAATAGGAATGTATTCTAAGGAGTAAATAAAAAACAGGAGGGGAAAGTATGTTCAAAGAAATCCATTGTCATTCTCATGTTTCATTCATCATAGCCCCTAAGCATACAAAATCCTCTACTAATGTTGCCAGTAAAAGGCCATATTAAGTGACTGATCTGAAAACAACATTAAAAGTGATTAAGGACTACAAAGGTGGAAAATCAGTGATGATTATTTCTCGCCAGTCAGGCATGTTCCATTCCACCACAGCTACAATCTGAAAGAACAACAATGATAGAAGCTGTTACAGGACTTTGCTTCATTGAAGGCAAAAAGACTAACAAATTTGAGAAGGGCCTTTATCAGACATGGAGAAACTTCTAATGACTTGGATTAAAGACCAGATATATGAGTGTATCCCTCTCATCACTACGAGAATCATGGCCAAGGAAAAAATTTGTTGAAAGAAAAGGCTGGACCTGACTATGATACTGAATTTACTGCTAGCTCCAGGTGGTTTGAGAATCATCATTCATTACATAATGAAAAGTGAGTGGTAAGTCTGCAAGTGCTGATGTGAAGGCAGCTGAAGAATTTTTGGAAACTCTAGATGTGCTGATTGTGGAGGAAAATTACTTGCCAGAGTAAATACTCAATATGGATAAAGTCTCCCTATTCTGGAAACAAATGTCTGAAAGGGCTTTCATCCATTAAGCAGGCCAAGTCAATGCCAGCTTTCAAGGCTTTTAAAGACAGAATAACAGCCTTCCTTGGGAGCAGTGTTGCAGGCTACAAATTGAAACCCTTTGTGATCTGGCACAGTGAGAACCCCAGGGCCCTCAAGCATACCACTAGGCACACACTGCCAGTGTATTACAGAAGCAATAAGGTCATGGGTGGCCAAGCTGTTCTTCTAAGATGCCCTCTTGGATTGCTCTATGAGAGAAATGGAAAAGTACTGTTCAGAGAATAACCTACCTTTCAAGATTTTGCTTACTGTTGAAAATGCTCCCAGATATCCTCCTTTTATTGATGACCCTCCCCAAATCAAAATGGTGTTTCTCCCTCCAAACACCACCTCTTTGATCCAAACAGTGGATCAAAGACTGACTTATAGAAGCTTTTAAGGCTTACTGCCTGAGGAGGACCTTTGCCCAGGCTATTGCTGCATCTAATAAGACACATGCAATTCTGGAAGGATTACATCTATGACTGTATCAAGAACCTTGCTTGGGCTTAGGAGGATGTCACCAAGGTATGAATGGCATCTGGAAGAAGACACTCAAGAGGGTCATCCATGACTTTAAAGGATTCGCTAAGAATGAGGAGGTTGCAAAAATCAGTGAGGCTGTGGTTGAGATGGCAAACACCTTTACCCTGGGTGTGGACAAAGATGACATTGAGGAGCTCCAGGAGGTGGTTCCTCAGGAATTGACTAATGAATTGTTGTAACTGGAACAGGAACACATAGCTGAAGAAGAGGCAAGAGAAAGGGAAACTGCAGGAGAAGGAAAAAGAGGAACCCACAAGAAAATTCACAGGAAAAGGTTTAGCAGAAGCTTTTACAGACCTCAACAAGCCCCTTAAAAAGTTTGAAAACATGGACCCCAACACCAAAAGGTTTTCATTAATAGAGAGGAATATTCATGGTACATTATCTGCTTACAAGAAAAGCTCTGATGAAAAAAGAAACCAATCAAGCAAACCACCATGAACCTATTTCTGAAAAGAGTGACACCTCCTGAAGAAGAGCCTGAGGCAGGTCCTTTAGGAGGTGTTCCAGAAGAAAGCATTGTTCTCATAGGAGAGGACAGCAACATGTGTGTTT
>NW_011903755.1:0-2651 GCF_000151845.1 Pteropus vampyrus | reverse complement strand
TGATCACTTTCTTTCTGGGAAGATCATGGACAGGTGTTTTCAGTCTTGTAGAGCAGGGGCCCCAACCCCCAGGCCTGGGACCAGTATCTGCGTTAGCCTATAGGAACCAGGCTGCACAGCAGGAGGTAGGCAAGAACTGGGCTTCATTTGTATTTGCAGCTGCTCCCCAGCACTAGCATCACCTTCTCAGCTCCACTTCAGATCATCAGGCATTAGCTTCTCATAGGAGCATCGGTCCCTGGTGCCAAAAAGGTTGGGGACCGCTGTAGGGTACTCTTTTCATTCAAGGCCAGTTTATTCCCAAATAAAAGACTAAGAAGATTTTATAAAGATACTGGGTGGAGTGCTGGACTGTGTGGGCTCAAAGAGCAGAGATGACAAACGAGTGAACTCAGGATAATAAAAATCAATCCAAAAGTAGTATTTACTACAGTATTTCTCAAAAAAAAAAAAAAAAGGCTCCCAGCTACCAGATTTACCTCAGACAATAGTTTAACCTTGAGATTCCTCAGCTTCATCCCATACAAACTGAACCAGAACCCAGTGCAGTTTCATTTAGAAGCTGTGCTTTTCTTAAGACGCTTTGCTGAGTTTTGTTAAATCTTGCTTCTGAGGCTCAAAAAATCATAACCACTAGCCTATTTGTACCTATGACTGTAGGTGTTTTAAAAGGCATAGAAATAAGAAAAATATCTATTTCTAGCTTTAACGAATTTTTACTTTTGGAGAGGTAACTGACAGTCTTTGCCCACCCCCATCATCTACTCCCACAACCAGAGCTAAATGTGAAATGACTGGAATCAGCTCTCGTCTCCCAGGCTGAGGCCATGGTGCACAGGCAAGTGATCTTTAAACCACTTCAATAAGCTGGGTATAGCTTATGAATAAATGCACCAGAAAAGCAGGTACAACCATGTGTGCTCTAAAAGGAGCCTCAGCTGCCAGTGCTCAGACCCACAGGCATCAGGAAACTCTCAGAGATGAACATGCATGGAACACTCTCTCTTTTCTTTAACTCCTTTTGTGTGTAGAATATGCCAACATAGTCACAGCTATATAATTATTCTCCTCCATCATGATTCACCAGTGTGACCAGTAAGCAAGTGGAAATGGGATGGGGTAGGCTGATTAACTTCTGAATATTTTCCTCTGGATCAGAGCTTTTTGCTCATGATCTCTAAGCAAATCTGATACATCCTGATATCATCCCAGCTCTGCAAAACAGGTGAGAAATGAAGACTCTCTCGTAGTAGATAATATAATCTTATCAGTTCCAAGCCAACAGAGAACTGAAGCGCTTTATTAATTCCCACTTTTATATGTGCTCTAACACCTGTGAGATGTGTTTCTCTTTCGCTCCAGGAATTCTAACTGACCAACCCTGCATTATTGATTTTTATTTTTCCATTTAAGAAATGTGCAAGAAAAAGCCCATAAATTGTGTTCTAAACCCTTTTAAAGTAGGCATAAAATCTTTTTGCAAATCAAAAAAGAGAAAAATTCTCATTCCATGATAACCATAGCCTTGAACAGAGCAGGCAAAGATCTCGTGGGTTAAGTAGCTCATCTCACACTATATGCATCTCCACAGATAATTTTCAAACACACACACGTAGAAGCTAACAAATCAGTAGAGAAGCAAAATTTGTGAGTGTGGATTATTTGATTCTTGATTCCATGAAATAAAATTTAAACTTTATTTTTATTCCTCATCAACTTATTGCCTTTTTTTTTAACTAGAGAGTCAATTAGCTAAACAATCTTTTTTTTTTTTTGGTATTTACTTTTTCCTTTATGTTTGCCTTCGTGCTTACTTTTTGCTCTACTCCTGTGCGTCTCTGTCTGCCTCTCAAGTTCTAGTTCCAGGGGAATAATTACTGTCTTTTCTCAATCTCTGCTAAAAGCGTATTGGACTTTTTTTCAAATTTTCCCTTATTCATCAACCTCATCTCCCCCTCTCCAAGAGTTATTATATGGTTTATGTGTGAAAGACGGATTTACTATTTTTAGACAGTTCATATTTCTTGTCAAATTTAGTCTTGTTTATCTACAGCTATATTTTAAACCATCAGCAAAGCTTTTATCAATAGCATGCATAGCTATAGTAAATATATGCATGTGAGTATATGAATCCCTAATAAAAACTATGGGTTTTTTTTATTTGTTTGTTATTGTTTTTTAGATTCCACATATAAGTGAAATCATATGGTATTTATCTTTCTCTGACTTATTTCACTCAGCATAATAATAAACAGACTCATTAATACAAAGGACATTCTGATCATGGCCAAAGTGGGGAGGGGTTGGGGGGCTGGGAGAAAGGGGTGAATGGTTCAAGTACAAATTAGTAATTGAGAGATGGTCACAGGGATGGGGAGTACAGCATAGAGAATGTAGTCAGCAGTAATGTAATGGCTATGTGCAAAGCCAGAGGGGCGATAGAGTAATTGGGGGGATCATTTCATAAACTATATAAATGTCTAATGTAATGTGTAAACTCGTAATAAAATAAAATGCATAAAAAATATAAAAGCAATGGTTTTTCATATCACTGCTTCCTACCTGGAGTCTCACCAATAAATGCAACCATTATTAATCATTTCTATCTCTAGTGCTTTGGTGGTAAACTCATAATTTTTATAATATGCTTC
>NW_011903754.1:0-2188 GCF_000151845.1 Pteropus vampyrus | reverse complement strand
TAATACCTAATATTGTCAAGGGTACAGTGAAAAAGGAGGCCCAAATAATATAAGTAAATATGTAAATCAAAATCACTTTTGTTGGAACAAATTTTAGGATTTTATATGAATCACCTCAAAATGTTTGTATACTTGAGCCAGTAATTTTACTTCTAAAATTTTCATTCTCAGAAAATTGTCAAGATTGAAAATATGGGGAGGAACATGTTGATAGAATGACCTCATAAATTCATAGAGTAAATCAGACAAATCCTGTGAGACATCCAAAGTACATGTGAGTAATACCAAAGGTATCTGCTAGATATCAAATAAGAGTCTTAAAATTTAAAATCCATCAAGAGTCAAAGATTTTAAATATTCAAACAGGTTGATAGCCTGAGTAGGAGTTTCTGACATCTGAAGAGATTAAGTGAGCTATGAAAGCAACCCCCTTTCTAAGTTTTATAGACCTGACAAAGTTAACTATAGAAAGAGACTGTTTATGACATTCATGGAGGTAAAAGGACTTCCCACAGTTCATTTAAAGTCTCTGGTGGCAAGTAACCTCAGGTACCTGTAATAGTAACTTGACTTCCATTGTGGGCATGTGTTATTTTTAAATTCAGAGAAGATTCAGAATTAACTGTAAAAAAATAAGCTAAGATAATCAAATCATAGAATTAATAATTGTGTTAAGAAGAAGTATATGCGCAATCTTGAGAAAAAAGAACGAAGTTGGAGGTATCACACAACCTGATATCAAACTATAGTACAAGTTTACAGTAATCAAAACAGTATGATACTGGCATAAAAACAGATATATTGATCAATGGAACAGAACAGAAAGTCCAGAAATAAATCCATACCTATACGCTTATTTAATATATGACAAAGGAGGAAAGACTATAGAATGGGGTAAAGACAGTTTCTTCAATAAATGGTGCTGGGAAAATTGGACAGATACATGCAAAAAAAAAAAAAAGAGAAGAAACTGGACCCTTTCTTACACTATATACAAGAATAGACTCAAAATGGATTGAAGACTTAAATGTAAGAACCGAAACCATAAAACTTCTAGAAGAAAACATAGGCAGTAAACTCTCTGATATTGCTAACAGTAATTTCTTTTTGGATATATCTCCTCAAAGAAGGGAAACAAAAGAAAAAAATAAACAAATTGGACTACATCAAACTAAAAAGGTTTTGCACAGCAAAGGAAACCATCAACAAAATGAAAAAACAACAGACTGAATGGGAGAAGATATTCACTTATGACACAAATGATAAGAGGTTAATATTCAAAAAATATAAAGAACTAATACAACTCAACAACAACAAGAACAACAAAATCCAATTAAAAAATAGGTAGAGACCTGAACAGATATTTCTCCAAAGAGGAAATACAGATGGCCAATAGACATGTGAAAAGATGCTCAAGGTCATTAATCATCAGAGAAATACAAATTAAAACCACAATGAGATATCACCTGACACCTATCAGAATGGCTATCACCAACAAATCAAAGAATTACAAGTATTGGCGAGGATGTAGAGAAAAGGGAACTCCCATACACTGTTGATGAGACTGCAAATTGGTACAGCCACTTCGGAAAATAGTCTGGGGGTTTCTCAAAAAATTAAAAATGAATATGCTTTTTGACCCAGCAGTTGCACTTCTGGGTATTTATCCAAATAAAACCAAAACAATAATCCATAAAGATCTGTGCACCCCTATGTTCATAGCAGCATAATTTACAATAGCCGAGATATGGAAGCAACCTAAAAGCCCATCAGGAGACAATTGGATAAAGAAATTATGGTCCATATATACAATGGTATATCACTCAGCCATTAAAAAAATGAAATCCTACCATTTGCAATGACATGAATGGACCTAGAGGTTATTATGTGCATGAAAGAAGTCAGTCAGAGAAAGATGAATACCACATAATTTCACTTGTATGTGGAATCTAAGGAACAAAAAGAAGAAACTAACCCAAAACAGACTCACAAATATAGAAGACAATCTGGTAACGGACAGCGGGGAGAGGGGTTAGGGGACTGGGAGGAAGGGGTGAAGGGTTAAAGAAGTACAGATTAGTAGTTGATAGATGGTCACAGGGATGAGAAGTATAGCATAGGGAATGCAGTTAGCATTAATGTAATGGCTAGGTGGAGAGCCAGAGGAGAGAAAGAGCAATTAGGGGGA
>NW_011903753.1:0-1594 GCF_000151845.1 Pteropus vampyrus | reverse complement strand
AAATATTTACTTCTTGTTTTATTTATATTTGTTTCTTTGGCATATATTAGTATCTGAGAGAAACTTGACAATACTCACTAAGTGAATGAATGGATGAATGAATAAATTTAATTGTCAGTGATAATGCTTTTCTTTTTGTATTATTCTTCTCTAGAGGACTTCTAGACACCCTGGATTAAAAAGAGGGATTAACTCTGAAGAAGGAGATTTCAATATCTTTGCCGGGCAATATGGAGATATTTTAGAGTATTGAGACTTTTGGCATAGGTTGTAAAATCTGAATATTATCATTGAAAAACTTACAATTGTGAATAAAATTTTTAGGAATCGTCATGGTCTTGGTACAGTATTTGAATCAAGAGGAAAGGAACTTATTTTGGAACCCCTAAGCAAGAAGTCATTGCATTGAATAAATATAATTTATTGGAATTAAAAAAAAAAGAAATACTCTTAAAGACTTTGGAAATTTCTAAAAAAATAACCATAGAAAATATGGAAATGTTGAGAACAATGAAAACCTCTAGAGAAATAATTTTTGTATTTATATAGAATATAAGCTTTTATGAATTTAGGAGCATAAAATGCAGACTAATTTACTCCAAAATTAAAATTTGATACAACATATTAAAATGTAAAATAGAGGTTATTTACTCAATATTGATTAGTCAGGTATTCTAAACTCTCTCTTAATCATAAATTATGCATTTATGAAATACTGTGTGTAATCTTTTTAAAACAAATAGAATACAAGTATCTTATCTTTAAGAAATTTAATAATGTTTTGGGTCTTTTTTTCCCTGTTAGAAGAAACGTAATTAAAAGCTTGAGTAAAAAATAATCAATAACATTAAAGAAAAGTAATTTCATAGTTTTATGGACATATCACCCTCTCTAGTATATAGCAGAGAGAAAAAGAAAGGATTTATTTTTTTATAAAATGCTAATGGGGAAATAAACACATTGAACATAATATTTGCTACATAACCTATGCCTAAATAACCTTATTCAGGAATGAATCACTTACTTCATGGTTCATCAGAATTTTTTTCCTCAGGGTTAAAGTGTGAAAATATATTCATTTACTAGAAGTTGTTTCCCTCCTCCCACTCCCACCTCCCACACCAAGGAAACAAACAAACACCTACATAGGAAAATAAGTTTGGTGATTCATTTGACTTGAACACTAACTGCAACATGTAAAAATTTAGTAATTATATTACCTGAGAGTTACCAGTTTATGCCTTTCCACATATGTTTTAAATATCATTCACTACAAGGGTTGGAGAGAAATTTTATCTTTAAACTCCAGGTCAATACAGATTTATTAATGATGTGTAGAGGTAATAGAATTATGTGGATAAGGCCAAACTGTACTTTAACATCTGACCTCAAATTTATCAAAATACAAACACTCTTCACTTTTAGTTATCTTAGAGATTGCAAGGCCCGGGGTTTTTTTTTTTGGTTTTTTTTTTTTTTTTTAATTCAAGATATCTGAGCAAGCAAAGCATTATGGACCTTGTTTCATGGCAACCTCAAAGAACATGGGAATGCAGATATGTCTCTAAGATAGATCCTGTTTTCATTTCTTTGT
>NW_011903752.1:0-2080 GCF_000151845.1 Pteropus vampyrus | reverse complement strand
AAAAAAAAAAAACTTTCCTTATTGTATTTTATTAACTTTCCTGGCTTAAGAAGTACCATGAATCTTTAATGATTTATCTCTTGTAATTCCTTGAGGACAGCATACTGCATATCATTGATTATTATAATATACTTTTGTCAGCAAATGGGCTAACATGGATAATCCTCAAAATATACTTTAGAAAACCCTCATTTTTCTTTTTTTGCTGGTCGCCAACACTACCACTACCATGAAAGCAGAATTATAGAATATTTTGTCATTTCATATTTTGCAACAATTCTTTTTGAAAACGTAAAATTATACAAATGCAAAATGGAATATAAAGACTGGGACTGCCCCTTATTCAGAGTCATATTTATAGATGTGTATGTCCCAAGTTGCTACTTGAAATGATGCCTTCTCCCTCCTTGTGCCCCATCTTTACTTGTCAGGTACTTATCCTTGAATGTCTGTCCAAATAGAAACTTTTTAGATCACCTACAAGTACATGATTCTGCATTGCTTTGAATTTGAATACTGCTTCTATGCTTCTTTTCTAGAAGAAATACATATCTTGCTTTGTGGAATAGTTTTTTGTATCCTTTAACTCTCTCTTATTAGTTGAAGTTTCTTAAAGGTATGTGTGCCTGACTTATCTTCAGGTCCTTTGAGTGAGTGACACATTTTCTTGCCCAGAAGTGCAATAAAAATATTATCTTTTATTTATAACAGCCTTTGTGCTATGAGAAGTGTGTTTCTAGACCTTATTTCATTTAAAATTTTAACTTTATGTGACAGACGGATAAATTCAGTATCAGTTAAGTGAATTGACTTACTTAGGTCATCCCAATAGCAAAGACTTTACTTAAAACCACATCTTTTCATTTTGAAATTTTCTTTCTTACATTACTAATATCTTTTTATGCTGAGAACAAATAAAATAAGGCCAGTATAAATGTTAAAGATAGTGTTTTT
The DNA here is from genome assembly GCF_000151845.1 of Pteropus vampyrus. Lineage (NCBI taxonomy): Eukaryota > Metazoa > Chordata > Mammalia > Chiroptera > Pteropodidae > Pteropus > Pteropus vampyrus. The sequence goes on along the minus strand of NW_011903752.1, from coordinate 1,126 downwards.
GAATCATAAAACTTGATCATTTGGATCATACCTACTTTGGCTTATCAAGTATCCATAAGTAATTGGTCTAACTAAACTTTTCTTTTTTACTTAATTCTTAAGGAATTCTTTGAAGATTGATTTTTTTTTTTAAATCTGTATACAAGTGAGAATAATTTACCTCAGATAAAATAATTATATTTATCTCAATGTTGCATCTTAATGTCCTTTGGCATAAGCTTAAGTATGGTTGAAGAGCAAAATTTCCCAGGAAGGCTTGGTACATTTGGTGCAAGTGATTTTTCTTCCTTATTAACCTAAAAAACCATTTTAATGTTTTAAAGTGTAATTATGTCTAAGGAACATTGGATTTTGTTTTACTATAGTTGTTTTTACTATAAAAACAAATACAATTAGCTCATTTCACTTTGTTTGTAAACCATTTCATAAACTTAATATTTTTTCAATAAATATAAGGACTTGACTGCTTGGTTTTTAAAATATAGTACTTTTTTTTTGAAACTTATAAGAGAGAATTTGGCAATTTCTAATAAAATCACATGTGTATTTACCCATTAACTCAGCAATGCCATTTATAGAAATCTATACCAAGATACACTGACAAAATTTTGAAAATACATACACACAAATATGTTCTTAAAACACTGTTTATAGTATTAAAAGACTAGAAACAATGCAGATGTCTGTGAATAGGGTTTTAGGTAAATAAATTATGGTTTGTCCATATTGTAGTACTATGAAGTTGTAAAAAGAATTAGAAATATCTCTGTATATTGCTGTGGTATGATATACAGGATATTTTTGTTAAGTGATAAAACGATGGAGAAAAAAATGTTTAAGAAAGGATGGGGATACAAATATGAGTACAAAAGTGCTTAGATTAAAAACATAAAAGAGTCTACGGCCATGTCACCCTGAACAAGGCCAATCCTGTATGATCTTGGAAGCTAAGCAGGGTTGGGCCTGGTTAGTACTTAGATGGGAGACCATCTAGGAAGACCAGATATTGTAGGTGTAAAAAATAAAAAATAAGCGATTGTAAGCTAACAAGGTCCTTGTAATCTGTGAGGTCAACCAAGGTTGCCTCGCCTAAAAATTAAAAAAATATTTTTAAAAATTAAAAAAA
>NW_011903751.1:0-1932 GCF_000151845.1 Pteropus vampyrus | reverse complement strand
CTTTTATTTGCTCTCATAGAGACTGATTTGTCATGTTTGTAAATTAGCTGTGTTTCATCTTATGAATTATTTGTTCATGTCCTTTGTCCAGTTGTCTACTGATTCACTTAAATTTGCCTATAATCCAGATAATCACATGATATTCCTTGACTCAAACCACTTTTACATGCCATTGTGTAAGCTATTTACCCACTACTGGATAGAAAGAAAAGTGAGTGTAATTTGAGGGTAACTCCAAGATAGGAGTTACCCCTTAGGAGGTAAGTACAAAGGAAGAAAGAAAATACCTGCGTCTGTTGTAGATTTTCCCATCTCCACAGCTACACTGGGGGTATGCACCTCATTGTAGTAAATCAAGAGTTCCACATCACGATCAAATTTGTGTCCATCGGCCAAGGAAATCTGAGTTAGAAATAGGCAAAGAAGCCATGTTAGTACTATCACTGCTTGCTGTCTGGGGCTGAGGTTGGGGCTGAGGTCAGAGCTGAGAGCTACGGCTTCTTCCACGAGTGGGCGTAATAATCAGGGGCAGGGGTAAGAATGGAGAAGAGGCTCTGGAGAGTGCATGGGGATAAAAAAGGAGCACAGTATGACTCTTTCTGGGTTAACAGGGAAAAGTAAGGAACATTTAGGGAAGACTGAGTGAAGAACAAGATCAGGACCTAAGAATAGGGGTGCTGGCCACAACAGGGTTCTCTTATTAATTACCTGAGCAGAAGTCTTATCATCTCCAAGGTACTCAATGGGACTCAAGGGACAGTTGCATTGGATCCTCTGAATGCCATGCTGGGAACTGATGGTGGCAACCATGCTGAGCGTGTAGGGCAGGTCCTCCAAAGGGACAACAGGAGTCTTCATTTTAAGGCAACTGTCCTCAGGCCATCCTACAAAAAGTTGCCCGAGTTGTGTTTTCCCTTGCCATACTTTTTAGCACCCTTACAACCTTGAGACTTCCTCCAATTGTGTCCCTCGCCTCCAGTACTCAAAGAGAGCACATACTCACCAGAGAGCTGGTACCGAGGATTCAGGATGGCTGGGAGCACATAGCGCAAGGCCCCATCTGCTTCCAGGGGCAGCTCCTGCACACACTTCAGGGTGAGTGCTGCCTTCGAGCCAGGGCGGAGGTTCCCCACATTGCAGCAGAAGACATCCCTGGAGCACTTATCCTCCTCCAACAGGAAGGCTTGTTGGCCCTGGCTGATGGCATTCTCGTAGTTGGTGTGGGCCTAGGGAGAAGAGGGAGAGAAAGGTAATATCAAAGGTGACATAGCTGATAAAGAAACAAGTGTCACAGAAAACAAAGACTGGTAAGGAGGGATTGTGATTGTTCTTGCCAAGTTCACAGCTATACTTTAAATGCCTCTGCTTGATTCTTCCCTCCAAATGTTTTTAGGAAAATAGCGGCTAGAGGGGAGTAGAAGAAAAGCATTCAACGTCAGCATATTTTTGTAAAATTGCATTTGCTAGAGATCCTAAAGGGAAAAAAGAAAAAGATAATGTACACATCCCTAGTACCTTCATCTTGTCCTGTAATTCTGCCATAATTTTCTTCCCATCCACCATGGCCTCAAAGCTATAGACAGCTGAGTCTTCATCCATGGGGAATACAAAGAAGGCCTCCAAAGGAACTTTCTCCTCATTTTCATAGTTCAAAGTAGCAGACACGCCAGCCACAAACTCACAAATGGACAAGGTCACAGAGATGCTCTTCAGTGGCACTGCAGATAGACCGGAGTTCGAGATTAACTAGTAGAATGCCTCCTGCAGGCCAGGCATTGTGCTAGGTGCCAAAGATACAATGGCGAGTGAGAATCACAAATCAAGCTTACCTGGCTCCTCTTGGCGGTTCAATAGACCACAGGGGCGCACCATGGTGACACAGGGCTACTGTGGAAAAGACACATAAACAGAGTGAAATGTTTGGCATTAGCT
>NW_011903750.1:0-2002 GCF_000151845.1 Pteropus vampyrus | reverse complement strand
GTTTTTCTAAGAAAAAAATATATATTTAGAAGGGGAAAGTAACAAAATTTCCCCTCAATTAATGCACAATTTTATTGACATGTTTTATGTCAACAATAAAATTAGCTGCGCTCAACTGTAACAGTTTCAATGTAGGTCATCATGGTGTTTTAACATTCAATAACTAAAAATACTAATAGTTAAGGAGTGTCTAAATGCAGATAACTGGAATTGCTACAGAAGGCAAGTTCCAAGTAAAACAATGTTATTCTCTTAAAGCACTCTGTTATTTATGGCAACACCAACATAGGTAAAAAAAACCTGTTCATAACAATCTATCAATCCTTTATCTACTGCTACTTTCTGTGAAGCAACATGAAGAGTATCGAGTAAATAGAAACACTTACAAATATTAAGCATCCTCACAAGTTTTTAAAATGACAAGGATGTAAACTATGTGTTCTAATTGCAAAAAAAAAATCAACACCGATCCTAAAAAGTGTCTGTACAAACAAAATAGATAAATTTCTTAAAAAACAAAACAAAACTGAAAGTCATTCCAATCAAAATTGATTCGGAAGAGTTTGTCCCAAAACTTTCATTGTAGTTGTATCTCAAGCAGAGAGATTTGTCATGTAATGACTTGGACCTGCAATACAGCAACATTATTTCATTAATCCAAAGACTATAACGGCTTTCCAAAATATAACTCTACTAGAAAAATATGTATTCAAGTCTCTGAAGGTGTTTTCTAAGTTTATATACATAGGAGCTTTAGAGTAAATGCTAAATAAATGAAACGAATGTAGACAGGCATCACCCACAGAAAATCTCAATCACCTTAACAGGTAACATTACCAACACATCTCAACCACTCATCCGTAATTCACCTAGCATAAGCTCCAAAGAGGTCAAATTTATACTGTAACTGAGCACTATCCTTTCCATTCCAATTTCAAATTTCAACCTACACATGCTAGCGAGATCTGAAACTCACTGCTCTGGACCTCATTTTCTTCAACTACAAAACGAGGAAGTTAAACCATGTTCTCGAAGGTCTTTCTCAAGTCTGCTCCAATTAAAAAAATAAAACTGATTCAGGGTCTAATATCTGAACCTAACTTCCTACTGGCGGGAATTTCCCATCATCATGCTGTGAGTTTCAAATCTGACAAGGAGCACTATCCATATTCATTTGCACTTATTCATTTTATTCTATACTTTATCCAGAAGCTTTTAGGGCAGCACATCTATCAGCTATCTGTGCGAATACATGTTGAAAAGAAGCCCTAACCCTTTTTTCCCCTTTGTCTTAATCCCACGTCCAACTCTCACCCTCGTCTCCCTGGAAGCCCATTAACTGACTCAAGTGCAAATGCCGCTGCTGTCTCCGCAGCAGTAGGCCATTCCGGGCTGATGTCTTCAGGGACTAATGCTCTGGGGGCCAACGTGCCTTGGGGCCTCATAGGGCGCTGTAACAAAGACTAAAATAGACTAAGGGACTAGGAGTCAGGCGGCCTGGGTTTAAACAAATATCTGCCCTCTACCAGCTATATGCCTTTGACCGTGTCACTTTACCTCTGGGCCTCCAATTCCGCTGTAAAATGAGGAAAATCATCGTACCTACCTCATCGATCGTCGTGGGAATAAATGGGAGGCACACAAGTTGATCAACACAGTGCTTGGCACACAATGAGGGCTTAGAAAAAATATTAGTTGTTATTATACCCATGCACTCGCTGCTGCCCCTTTACTCCTAGTAAAACCCAAGAGCAGCACTTTTTTGCTTCCCGAGTCGAAAAATCCTTACCGCACTTTCGTGTCGCCCCCACCCCTAAATAAAAGTCTCCTCTGATCCGAGACAGGCTGGAGCCCCTCGCCAAGGGAGGAAAGACTCAGTTACCGCATGGGGGTACAGGCGGGAAAAGCTGGCGAGCCGGCCGCGCGGGGCCCCAGGCCTCGGAGATCGCCCAGGGACCCCGGGCGGCGGCCGCGGCTCGTTCTCGCCCCGCGTGGCCGTTGG
>NW_011903749.1:0-1053 GCF_000151845.1 Pteropus vampyrus | reverse complement strand
CAGAGAATAGAGTTTGTGTCTCAAAATATTAAAACTACTCGTGTACTCAGTGTGACATTTGCCACTTTCAAAGCGGCATCTCGGGGAGGTTCTTTGCAGAAGGGCGGGGGCTGGATGCACGGGTTACCTGTGGCGAGCTCGGATTGCTGTCGCGAAAGGCACAGCCTCTGAAGCGACTCTGCTCGCCCAGCGAGAAGAGCCCGCGTGGATGTCCACCCCCGCCAGAGCCCCTCGGCAATTAAAAACCCTAACCCACTTTCTTTAAATGCATTTCTTCAGACAGCACTTAAGATACCATTTGAGAGAAGGGCTCTGATGGCAGGTGCGTTGGGGAACGCTGTGCCCCTTAAGAATGCCACAACCCGCTTTGTACGGAAGGGCCGGGCGAGAAGCCTGTCGCCCAGACAGATCTCGTCCTTGGACTCCCCCACTATCAGTGACGCTCACCGGCGTCTCACGGAACGAGTGCCTTTGGAGCCCGCCCGGGGGACGCCCATGCGTGGCCTGTGACGCCGTAATGGATTCAGTTATCTCTCACACGCACGTAAACATGTGGAACCAACGCAGTCTGATACAGCGCTCACGTGGCCTGACTTTGGACTTGCCCTGGCTCCCCTGCTCATGCTGTTATTTCCATTAAGTAATTGTGGAGACTCGACCTGCCTGAATGGCACAACTTTCGCTTGGAACTCCGCCCCTGAGAGTCCGTCCTGTAGTCACAGTTTATCTCGCGTGCACTTCTGTGGTCAGCGCGAATTTCTTTCTCGACGGCCATTGCCAGCCCCCCGCCATGACGTGACACCCGACGTGACCCCCGGGTCTGAAATACGCCCCTGTGCTGTTAGCATCTCATCTGGTCCAGCTAAATGAGGAACTTGGTGTTTTAAGCATTTTTAAAACTCGGAGATGGCGCCATGATTTTCTCTTCTCCAAGCAGTATTTTATAAAGCTGATTTGGCCTGAAGAGACATATATTAGATGTCCTAGTACCATGATTTTAATCTCGGCCAAAGGGTACTATAAAAATTAGATTTCTCCATCAGCTTTATAGAT
>NW_011903748.1:0-2114 GCF_000151845.1 Pteropus vampyrus | reverse complement strand
AGTCTATACAGATAAATGCTGATATTGGAACCAAAATTAGAGAGTTTCTGCAACAAAAACCTAAAATGTAGAGCAGCATAAAACTGACATCAAAACCTATAAAAGATATTCTTTCCAATAGTGAAATATTTGGCAAGTGCATATCTACAGTGTATGAGGAGGCAGATCATATACCTAAAAATGAAACAAAGTAAAAATACCACCACCAAAACAACAACAAAAATGTGTGGCCTTTGGGAAAGAGAGTTTGAAAATTTTAGAATTTGAGTAGTTGTAAATGGTTGTGTTTGGCAAGATATTATAAGGAGGTGATAGGTTCAGATAATCGTTGGCTTATTTTTGATCAAATATGGAGGAGAATAGACAAAATCTGGGTCTCCCAGGATTATAAAAGTTCACTGTTTCTGGACTTTTGCCAATAAAAAATAAGATTAAGAAGTAATTTTGAGGAAGAAAAATCCACAAAAATCTCTAAATTAATTTAATCACCTCAGTGGTTAAAAAAACAAAAACAAAACAGACTAAGGGTATGAAACTAGTATATACTTTCAACTGAATAAAATGATTTAGGGAAAAAATCTGATTGGGGTACAAAAAAGCACACAGCCTCAAAATGTCCCCGTTTAAATTCATAGAGATATATGGGGCAAGAAAGCACAAATTATAGTGAATCTTAAATTTCTCTTGGAAAAAGTAAGATTCTACATATGAACAAATTGGAATCAAACCTGTAAGCTTAGTTTGGAGGAAGTATTATACCTTAGAGCAAAAAGCTTGAGACTATTTAAGACTTAAAATCACTTTTAGGCTCCCAACATTTTAGATTAAGGAAAAGAGATGAGATACCTTCTCATCCACAAAGAGGGCCTAGTCTCCAAATATCCACCTCAGACATGGACCAGGATAAAGACATACATAGTTGATAAAGAATGTAAGATGATAGTCACTCCTTTCATAGAGCATGGTCGAAGACTGATTCCAGAACATTTCCTACTCTCATTGGATGGGATTCCTTATGGTGCCTTCCCAGTGGGATTGCAGAATGGATATGTGGCAAAAACATCCTCATGTGTTTGGAACTGTAAAGGAATGAGAGTGTTACTCCTCTCACATTACTGCATTCTCAATTTCTCAATAACGCAAATAGAATACATCACTGCCTCAGCCACTTTTCTTTCTTCTAAAGGGTAGTCATTTTTATAGTTATTCTGTATAAGCTTTATTATTACATTGGAATGTGGAATGTAGTTAACAGCTGTATTTTTAATTTGGAGGTCTCCAAACCAAACAAAGCCATACCTTAACCTGATGTAGACAGTACTGCATATCACTCAGAGATAAGCCTTTGAACTGGATGTATTGATGAAATGGAACTTTGGGGTATCTCCCTTGAGGAGAGATTCCATGTGAAAGGGACATTTGGAGGACAGAAGGGCAAACTAAGACTGAGATATAGTGGCCATCCAATAAACCATTTCTTTCATTACTTTGCCGGTAGGCAAAGCCAAAGGAATAATGTTACTAATGAGCTGAGAGCAGAAGTGATCTGTATCACTGAGAAAATGATCTCATAGCCAAGAGTGATCTTTTATTGTCTCTTCCCCTGACTAACGAGCTGTATGTCCAGACTCTCCATCAGCCAGCATCACTAGTGGCCACGTGAAAGATGGTTGCTGTAAAATCCATAGAGGATATTGGGGGACAAAAAATAAGATGGAACTATTTGTTACTGCAGCAATACCAGGCCTTGACTGAAACATGGATGATTGATTAGTCACTCCAAACAAATAAAAGGATGGCAAGAAGAAATCTTTTTTATTTAATTAATTTATTTATTAATTTATTTATTTAGGTGCGGCAACCCTTGGTTGACCTCACAGATTGCAAGGACCTTTTCACCTTACAATCCCTTATTTTTTTATTTTTTACACCTATAGCACCTGGTCTTCCTAGGTGGTCTCCCATCCAAGTACTAACCAGGCCTGACCCTGCTTAGCTTCCGAGATCAGAAAGTATCAGGCTTGTTCAGGGTAGCCATAGACCTCTTTCTTTATTGCATTGATATTTTACCTCCCCCTAAAAATTTTGAAACAAATACAAAACCTTTGGAAGTA
>NW_011903747.1:0-1766 GCF_000151845.1 Pteropus vampyrus | reverse complement strand
ACTAGGATATAACTCAGTTCCAGGCTCGCTAAGTCATATTTTCACATTCTGCATTTTCTTCCTTTATGGATTCTTATCCCAAATGTCCAGACTTTTCCTTAAAAAAAAAAATATGTGGTGTTGATGAGAAAAAGTTCCCAGGTATTTAGAGCTCTCCTCGGCTTCTCTACATTTAAGAAGAAATCATCCAAACCAAATGAGAGCTTTAGTTCTAACAAATTAAAGTGACTACTAGAGGCAGGGCAGTGTCAAGATTAAGGACACACACCCTGGAACCAGACTGCCTGTGTTGGAATCTCTTCTCTGCTACCTGACCTTGATTTACATTCCCCTTTAATTGGGAATAATACTAGTAACTGTCCTCATAGGTTTTTTTTTTAAGGAGTAAAGAAATTAATGTATGTAAAGCATACCTTAATGCATGTCTGCTGTATAGTAAGCACTCCATATGTGTTACTATTTGAAATTAAATAGAATTTCTGCTTTTAGTACAATGTGCCTCTGTTTGAAAAAAAGAAATTTTTTAAAGCCAGTCTTCCACTTAGCTAAGCAGTAAGTCTTCCAAATCAATACATTTGTTTCTTTCTTTTATTGATCTTAAACTCACATACACTGATCACTTATTATTATTAAAAATGAACAAAATCCGTCACAATGTCACAATCAATTCATGTGTCTACAAGTTCCTAGTTAGAGCATCAAGGTCCTGAAGACTTTTACAACAAACAGCAGGCCAAAGACCAAGACACATGTCCAGACCAATAGGTGAAAGCCTCAGGCCCGCTCCTTACAATCTGTTCACAACTCCCAATTTCCAGTCTTCCAGAAAATCCTAACGGCTCTAAATTCAGAATATCCAAAATCTAACCACTTTCCTACTTCATTCTGATCTAACCCTCAATTAAGACATTCCTTCCCTTCCTCCACTATAGTCTAGTCACAACCCAGCAGCAATAATAATCTCTATAAAATGCATCACTCAACTGCTCAAACCACTGCAACAATCCCCCTGGCTGTTCCAACCGTGTCAGGCATAGTCCTCTCTAAAGGCCTTGCCTTTCCTACCGGCCCCGTCCATGAGGTCTTCTCCCCCCATCCCCTTAGATGTACACACCAAGTCACCTAGCGAAGCCCCCATGACCTCCTGTAAACTACAACAACATCCTCTGACCCCACACACGCCCTCTCTCTCAGTACACAGCACTAATCGTGTTCTATCATTCCAAGTTACTCACATGTTTTATTTGTCATCTTTCACTCCTCACTAGAATTTAAACTCCATGAGGTCAGAGGTTTTGCACATTCTGTTCACTGCCTGTAGCATCGCCTGCCTCTAGTATCTTGCTGCATATGTAATAAATGCTCATTGAATATTTATTGAAGAATAAAGGAATAGGGAGCATTTTTTTCATTCCTAGACTAACGAACGAATAGTCTAAACATCTCCTAGTATATCAAGATAGAAATAAATATAAACATAGACATAAACATAAACATAAAATCCCAGTAGGAAAAACTTAAGACAGCAATATGCTTTCTCCTACACAAAAATCTAAATCAAAAGCCGAAGATTTAGAAAAAAAGGGGGAAAAATACCCTTCCAATTTATAGAAGCTAAACAACTACTGTCTCTTTTTCCATAGCAAGGGAGGAGAAAAAAAAAAAAAGCATTCAATTTGTGAGTTCGTGAATTAAAGAGATCACCTCTCTCAGTTAAAGAGGTCACTCTCCCTTAATGTGACAGTTTAGCTCAGGGAATGAATGCA
>NW_011903746.1:0-2508 GCF_000151845.1 Pteropus vampyrus | reverse complement strand
TTTTAGAATATTCTGCATTAACTATTACAGGAAATCTTTAAACATCTCTTCATGTTGAATAGTATGAAAATAACTGAATATGTTTGATTAGTCATTTTTATATCATTTTTCCCTTAAAGTCAAGCCAGTATGAAAAGATATAAGGTCAGGGACTAACGGGAAGTGCACTGCTGTCAAGAGGCAGAGATCCCAGAACAAACTCTCTCCCTGACCATGCAGAATTCCCTTAGTCAGCGAGGAGCTTGGAGCTTCACTTACTTCCTATGAAATGAAGTGGATGATCTCTGAGTGTTTTTTTTCCTAGCTCTGAATGTGAACTAGATTGCAAGAGAAAAGATTGACTCTGGCCAATTGGTCCCAATAGTGTGAACATTAAACCTAATTTTAAATTGAACAAATACAAGTTAATACAAAGAAAAGGAATTCAGAGGTTGTGCGTTAATTGTCTCCATGTTGTCATTCAATTTATTTGTCAGATCAATGACATCGGATACCTTGGTACAGATAGTGCAGCTTAACTAGCATCTTTATGTTCAAGTGCTTCAGTGATTTTTAATCTTCGTCGTAAAACAGATTACATATAAGTGCCTGGAAATGGAAGTATTATTCTTTACAATATAGAATAAGAAGATAGAGACATTTTAGTTTAATTGCATCTTAAGTTACATAATTTAAAATGCCTAGTGCTCCTTTCCTCTCTGTACTGTATCAGCTTTGGTCTAGAATCGAGACCGCTCTGCTTTTGCAGGTAATGATAACATTCAGCGGTTTATCACACCAGTCCATTCTGCAGCTGACTTTGATAATAAAAGCCCCTTCCTGCCCTAGGTCCATGTAATCACACGGTAGTTTTATTGAATATGGTCTTTTTTTTTTTTTTTTTTACTTCTTTTTTTTTTTTTTTTTATTATAATTCTTATCCTTGAAGTTTCTAAATTTACTGATAATCTGTGATATAGTGTCCTTATTTATTTTATAGAAGTTGGTCTTCTAGAACTTTGTTTTCTTTTTAATTACTGAATTCGATTCCACCTGGTCTTTTTGACTCGCTACATGTTTACATTGAGTTGTGTCTTTTGTAAACATGTAGTCACTATGCTAAAGCTATAGTGTCATTACGGATGATAAAGCTGCCCATTCCAGAACTCTGCAACCCTAGCGATTTATTTCACTTTTGATTCAGCATTTATTTAATGTTTCGTATGTGCTGGGTATCGTGATTTTTTTTTTAATGAATGTTGGGAAGGGAGCACAGAATTTATGACACTGAGCTGATGAGGTGATATGTCTCATCAGCACCTTTCATGTTAAAATTTCATGTTGAAATATCATGTTGCTTTGTAACATGAAATTTGTAACTTATAATGGAATCACAATATGCCTGTTTTCAGGAATGATACATAAAATGTTTAGCAACAAGTCTGTGGTTGTCACTACCCAGGCAGAAGAAATGTTGAACAACCAATATCAGTTCATGTCAACTGAGTATCACTTATGCCTGAATCGAACATCAGTTACCTGGATTCAAAATCTTATATGTTGGATGTGGTTCCATAGGGTAGCGGTTAGCATGTCTGCTTTACATGCAGAAGGTCTTGGGCTCGCACCCCGGTGGAGCCACGGTCTATGGTCTACGGCCATGCCACCCTGAACAAGCCTGATGTCTGATCTTGGAAGCTGAGCAGGGTCGAGCCTGGTTAGTACTTGGATGGGAGACCACCTAGGAAGACCAGGTGCTGTAGGCGTAAAAAATAATGAATTATAATAAAACAAACAAACAAACAAAAACCCCACAAAATCTTATATGTTATATGGACATGGATTCTGTTTTTACAGGGAGCCATAGAACAGATAGAACTGATGTATGCATTTTATGCTTTTCCTACTTAGGTCAAAAATAATAAATTAAAATGTCTGATTTCCTCTCTCATTGGGCTGTGATTCACTATTTTATGTGTATGTGAGCCCCTCTTATTGCTTTTAGATATTATACCTTTGCAGTGTAACCCTACTGCCGGGTTATAATGCAGGCAAGTCACCAGCCCAATTCTATACTACAAGCAGACATTTATTGAACAAAGATTTATTAGCAAGCAGGTACAGAATGATTGATACAGCCCACTCTGTAAAACTCAATGAGTTCCCAGTTCTCTGTTTTTAAAATGCTTTCTCTGCAAGAAAGGTTCACCTGGGGCAGGTGAGGCTGCTTATTGTTGGTCTCAGATGTCCAGCCAGTCTTTTAAACCAGTGGTTCTCAACTCGGAGCAGTTTGCTTCCCAGGGGACAGTCGGCAGTGTCTGCAAACATTTTTGGTTGTCACAGCTCAGAGTGAGTAGTGGTATTACTGGTCACAGAGGCCAGATATGCTGCTAAACATTTTGCAAGGCGTAGGACAGCTCTTCACAGCAAGAAATGATCTGACTCTACATGTCAGTGCTGAAGGTAAGAATCTCCGTCTTAAGCCAGTGGCTGGGTGCAGGACTGTTCAGGGCTCGAGCATGCGGGGCC
>NW_011903745.1:0-1434 GCF_000151845.1 Pteropus vampyrus | reverse complement strand
TTTCTTCAGAGACATTTTAAGATGTACACTTAGGACTTCTGCACTTGTGTGTTTGTTATACGTCAATAAAAACTGCTTTTAAGAAAAGAGCGAAGAAGCTTCATCAGGGAGAAGATAGAAGTATTGCTGGATTCCTCAGGGCTGCAGAAAGAGTAAGCAAAAAGTTGGAGAACACTCAAAGGGAATTTTGGGTGGGTGGTCCTCAGCAATGAGGGAAGTTTCAAAAGACCTCATGGAATCCCTGAGAGGAATAGCCAGCTTGAAACACTGACAGGGCCCACACACTGCTCTGAACAGGACCGCCCATCACCTCCCTTCCTTCTCTCCAACACTGGAGGAATCAGGAACCTGGTTAGAAGTGAGGGAAGAGGGACTGGGGAAGAAAGAAGAATGTGACAGCCACATCTCAGTTTGGACTAGCCACACTTAAAGTGCTCGATAGCCACATGTGGCTGGTGGCTGCCAAATTTGACAGTGCAGTTTTAGGGTCTCTGATGGGCTGGAAAACTGTCTCAGGCATTAAGACTCCATGCTTGAGGGATGAAGAGGCTGAGGCAGTGTCTCCAAAGTAAGCAAGAAGGTGATTTAAGATTGTTTTCACTTAGGTTGGGTCTGAGGAGACTACATTTGGTAGGATATTGGGCAGAATGGTAGTGGGAGATGGAGGAGAGCTGCATGGGCCATGATTCCACCATCCATGCTGCCATTGGAAACTGACCTAAACCATCCAGAAAGAAAATTAAGAGGAGATCCGATCCAAGGAAGTGAAAATAAATTCAGCACAATTTTTTAAAGTAATAAACGCTGAGTTTAGGTACACATTAAAATGAGCACAATATGCTCCCAGACGAGCTCTTACCGGCCTTTGCAAAAACCAGTGTGCTTGTCTGAAATAATAACTATCCAGTACTATCCTTAGCATTATTCCTGAGGTATATACTGCTATTGTTCTGGTTTGGCAGATGAGGAAAGTGAGACTGAGATAAGAGAAACCAAAGAATTAACTTCTTGCTGATAGAACATTATTACTGAGGGAAGCTTCGAAACCACTGAGTAAGAAAGTTTCCCTTCACAGATGAGGAATCGGCTGCCGAGAGAAGAAGCAAGTTGCTCAAAGGCACATATGTAACCAGGGAGAGGTCTTCAGGTTCTACATCCAGTGCTTCTCCCCATATATCACATCATGACTTCAGGAGCACAAAGATGGATCCTCCGACTTTTCAAAGAACGTGTTGTAGAGCAGAAATCATGATTAGCTTCTCCTCCTCCTCCTCCTCCTCCTCTTCCTCCTCCTCCTCCTCTTCCTCCTCCTTCTTTCCTCCTTCTACTCCTACCCCCCTTCTCCTCCCTTCTTCTTCTTCTTCTTCTTCTTCTTCTTCTTCTTCTTCTTCTTCTTCTTCTTCTTCTTCTTCTTCTTCTTCTTCTTCTTCTTCT
>NW_011903744.1:0-1747 GCF_000151845.1 Pteropus vampyrus | reverse complement strand
TTTTTCTGTCTGGCTTATTTCACTTAGCATGATTATCTTGAGGTCCATCCATGTTGTCACAAATGGCAGTATTTCATCTCTTCTTATGGCTGAGTAATATACCATTGTATATATGTACCACAGCTTCTTTATCCAGTCATCTGTCGTAGGACACTTTGATTGCTTCCATGTCCCGAACACTGTGAATAATGCTACTATGAACATCAATATGCAAATATCTTTTCAGATATGAGTTTTCAAGTCTTTGGCATAAATATCCAGTAGAGGGATTTTGCATCATATGGTAGATATATTCTTAGTTTTTTAGGGAACCTCCATACTGTTTTCCACAGTGACTGTACCAATTTGCAGTTTCACCAGCAGTGTATGAGGGTTTCTTTTTCTCTGCATCCTCTCCAACATTTGTTATTACTTGTCCTGTTGATTATAGCTATTCTAACATGTGTGATATGGTATCTCCTTGTGGTTTTGACTTGCATTTTCCTAATAGCTAGCGATGTTGTGCATCTTTTCATATATTTGTTGGCCTTTTGTATGTCTTCTAGGGAGAAGTGTCTGTTCAGGTCCTCTGCCCACTTTTTGATTGGATCGTTTGATTTTTTGTTTTTATTAAGTTGTATGAGTTCTTTGCATATTTTGGATATTAGGCCCATATTGGAGGCATTGCTTGCAAATATATTTTCCCATTTGGATGATTGTCTCTTTACCTTGTTGACAGTTTCTTTTGCTGTGCAGAAACTTTTTAGTTTGATGTAGTCCCATTCATTTATTTTAGCTTTTACTTCCCTTGCCTTTGAGGTCAAATTCATAAAATCTTCTTTAAGTCCCAGGTCCTTGAGTTTAGTTCCTATGTTTTCTTCTATGCATTTTATTGTTTCAGGTTTTATATTCAGGTCCTTAATCCATTTCGAGTTACTTTTGATGTGTGGTGATAGACAACAGTCTAGTTTCATTCTTTTGCAGGTGACTTTCCAGTTTTCCCAGCACCATTTATTGAAGAGGCTTTCCTTTCTCCACTGTATGTTTTTGGCTTCTTTGTCGAAAATTATTTGCCCATGTAAATATGGGTTTACTTCTGGACTCTCGATTCTGTTCCACTGGTCTGTGTGTCTATTTTTCTGCCAATACTATGCTGTTTTGATTACTGTCGCTTTGTAGTATAATTTGAAGTCAGGCAGAAGTTCATATTATTACAGGCCTATCTCAGAAAACAAGAACGAGCCCAAATAAACAACCTAACACTTCATCTTAAAAAACCAGAAAGGAAGAACAAATGAAGCCTAAAATCAGCAGAAAGAGAGAAATAATTAAAATTAGAGCAGAAATAAATGAAACTGAAAACAACAACAACAAAAAAATAGTAGAAAAAATAAATGCAACAAAAAATAAATGCAACAGAGAGCTTTTTAAAACTTCGATTCTGGGTCCTACTCCCAGAGTTTCTGACTCAGTAGGTGTGAAGTAGGGCTCCAAAATTTGCATTTCTAACAAGCTCTCAGGTGATATGATCAAGAGATCACACCTTAAGAGCCCCCGATTTCCTTGGGTTTTTCCTTCTAAATATGTATGTCAGCTGACAGGACTTTTAATCTATAAAGAACATTTTCTTAGCCAATTTCTTACCTAGCTCAAAAGGAAAGAAGAGCAATGGCTATAGAGAGCTTATTATATGAAATACAAATGCACTGTACATACACAGGATCCTCTCCATGACCCCATTTCACAAATGAAGAAACTGGGAATTTCA
>NW_011903743.1:0-1299 GCF_000151845.1 Pteropus vampyrus | reverse complement strand
CTTTGCAGTGCAGGCTCAGCAACCCACTCAGGAGATTGGCTGGGTGTGTGAATTAACCCCTTCCCACCCTCATTCCAACAGGCTGCACTGGTTTTGACAATTCTTATACTAGATGGCAGATAAAAAAGAAAATAAAGTTAAATGTGGGGTTCTAAATGTTTTATCACGAGAAAGGAATTCTGACATGTAACAGAAAGGAACTCTAACAAGCCCTAATTAATTTTTAAAAGACTGTAAGATTTTTAAGTCGTAGATGTGAAGTCTGAAGCAATGGATGCCAGCAAGAGAAAAAGAGAGTGAGGGAAAAAAGTGCCTGATGCGAGTCCAGAGGGTTACATGGAAACGGGAGGGAAATATACCTAAAAGTAGTCTTGGGGGAGAGGCAGAATACAGCTAACATCCAGAAGAGGGAAATGCGAATCTATTAAATATTGGCTGGGATGTTTAGGCTGATCCATAACATTCTTGAAACAGAGCCTGGACACTCCTGGCAAACATGTTATTTTTGGGTCAGCACAATATTTTTAACAATTCTGAATTTGTGGCCAACGTGTAAAAGTTTAAAAATTTTTTAAATTCTTTCTTTTCCTGGAAAATTGGAAATTGAAAGAACCATGGCAACACTGTGCTGGAGCTCTTTCGCCAGGTGTGTGCTCCTGGGGTCTCCCCCGTGACCACCGGCCTGCTTCACTCAACACATCAACTGCCACCCCCGCAGGCATCTATCTGCATTGGCCACTCCAGCTCCAAGGAATTAAGGCAAAAATTCAGCCTCTCTGTGCTTCACTATTTCTAGTTCTAACAAAAATTCTTACTACAAAGATCCTTTCCTATCTCAGAATTGTTAGGCAAGAGATCAGATAATGTCTGCAAATCACCTAGAATCCACTGTAGTGATCTCATCCTTAGCTGCCCGTTGGAATCATCTAGGGAAATTTAAAAATTCTGATACCTGAGTTCTCCCCAGAGATTCCAATTTACTGGCCTGGGATGTGGCCTGGGCATTAGGGTTGCACAGCTCCCCACGTGGTTCTAATGGACGGCCAACTCCTGCCTTCAGAGGATGCAAGTTGTTGAGTATGAAGCCTCACGTTCTATTACAATGTCAACCTCTAAATACAAATTTCTTGCTTCTTACCTCCATGATAATTCACATCGCCTCTTATTTTGGGAAGTGGCAATTATTCCAAAAGCCTACAAAATGCCATTTACGAACTGAAAAAGTAGGTCAAAGTGTGTTGTGGTTTCTACCATTCATTTTCCCTACAATATAATTGAAGAATGAGCACTAAAGAAATG
>NW_011903742.1:0-2317 GCF_000151845.1 Pteropus vampyrus | reverse complement strand
AAAGAATAAAGATGCTATTAATTGAGATGGGGAAAACTGGGAGGAACAGGTTGGTTTGGGTGGGGAAAATGAGGAAGTAAGACATCTCCAGATAGACTTGTACTGGAGACAGTACAAGACACACATGAAGATTTGCTGAGTAGAAATTTGGTTATGTGAGTATGGAATACAGGGGAAGGGTCAAACTGGAGATAAAAATTTGGGAGGCATTAGCATATAGATGATATTTAGAGACATGAGACTGAATTGCGATCACCTAAAAAATGTGAGGAGGTCCAAGGACCGGACTCTGGAGCACTCTTGATTTTTCGTGAGAGAAAAATCACCGATGATGGGGAGTTACAAAGCTGAAGTGAACAAAGGGGACTGAGAAAGAGGAATTAGCAAGAGAGGATGAAATGGGAAGAATGGCATTCGGGAAAATGAGAGAAGAATGTTTTAAGAAGAAAGTTTTCTACATGACAATTAGCCTGGACTCCTCAAAAGGTTAATAATACCACCACCAAAATAAGATGATTATTCTAGATGAAAAGAGACTAAAGAAACATAACAACTAAAGGTGATACATAAATCTCAGTTGGATCCTAGTTCAAAAAAGTAATAGCTATAAAAAACATTCTTGTGGCTACTAGGGAAATCTGAAAATGCACTGGACATTAAACTAGATAATTAAATTTACTATTTATTTTCTTAGGTGTGATAATGGCAATTTGGTTCATAGGAGACTATCTTTATTCGTAGGAGACATATGCTAAAATATTTGTGGGGGGAGATATAATGACATTTGCAACTTATTTTCGAATGATTGAGTAAAATTATGATAAAATGTTTTCAACTGTGTAATCTAGGTGGAGGGTATAAAGAAATTCTCTAGATTATTCATTAAGCTTTTCTGAAAATGTGAAAACTTTCAGAATATGTGAAAATGTGAAAACTTTCATAATAAAAGTGTGAAAATGTGAAGAAATTCTCTAGATTATTCATTAAACTTTTCTGAAAATGTGAAAACTTTCAGAATATGTGAAAATGTGAAAACTTTCATAATAAAAGTTAGAAAAAGGTAGAAGACAAAGAACCCAGTAAAAAAAAAATGGGCAAAAGACATGAATAGACATTTCACAGAAGAGGAAATGATAAAAGGCCAATAAACAAATGAAGAGATAGCTCTGCTTGTTATCAGGAAAATGCAAAATAAAACCAAAAGAGAACATTTCACATCTACCACAGTAGACAAAACTAAAAAGAATTAAAATCCAAGTGTTACTGACGACGAGGAGTGACGGGAACTCTTACATGCCGCAGGCAGGAGAGGATATCAGGGTAAACACTAGCTTCCCACACATCTCTGAGCCCAGTAATTTCAGGCTTATTGAGACACCTTGGAAAAGCTCTTCCACATGCACACAGGGGAAAAAGATACAAGAATATTAACAGCAATGTTGTTTGTAATAGCAAGAAAGTTGGAATCAACTCAGATGCTGACTACAGAGGTATTCATTTCACTATCATGATTATGATTGTTAATTTTCTTTAAAATTATACTGATAAATACAGATCGATCAATTGCTCTATCTATCTATCTATCTATCTCTTTGTATATTTCATGTCTTTGTATGTTTCAAAATAAAAAGTTAGAACTATCAACTGCAAAAAATGTTGACAGGTCAAGCAAGATGAAGAGTAAGAACTGACATCTGGATCTGGCAGGGTGGACATTGTGCCTAGGTTAAATGAAGTCGATCAAAACTACCTATAATAAGCAGAAATCTTTTAGTATAAAAACAACTTTTTTGTTTTGTTTTGGAAAAAGGATACAGAAAATCAAATCAATTAATTTAAAACAGTGAAAAATGAACTTTCCATGCCTAGCTCCTCTACATATCTTCCTGGAGAAAAGGGTTTTTAGGGAGAGAAGGCAAGCTTATTTGCTCATTTTCAAATTCATCTATTCAAATGTACAGTGGCATGTGAAGAAACATGTATAGGAGAGGACATTTATAGTCCAAATCAGGATATTTCTAAGAGTGAATGGAGGAGCAACTGATAAATTTGCTGGGGCGAGGGTGTAAAATGGGGTTTTCTTAGCCAAAGTGGTCTGTATGGTTTCCCTAAGAATAAGCTAAATTCATTTTAGTGCCCTATAGGTTTTTTGCAAGAATGGAATAAGGGATTCTCAGGAAAAAAAGAGGTCCTTAAAAGCAACCCAGTCAAACTTCTTTGAGATTCTATTCTGGCATGTAAATTGTGGTTACTAATGACAGGTCTAAAACTATACTCACTCAGTTGATGGTACACAGGTTTATGCAGTCCTTGAAGT
>NW_011903741.1:0-2000 GCF_000151845.1 Pteropus vampyrus | reverse complement strand
ACAATAATAGTAGGAGACTTAAATACCACACTTACCACAATAGATATTAGACAAAATAAAAAATCAGTAAGAAAACACTGACCTTAAAGATGTTAAATCAGATGGATTAACATATATACAGAACATTCTATCCAAAAGCAGCACATTCTTCTCAAGTGTATGTGGCACATTCTCCAGCATAGATCATGTGTTATGCCACAAGCATCAATATCGAGCATCTTTCCTGACCACAATGGTATGAAACTAGATATCAATTAGAAGAAAACTCAAACATTCACGAATATGGAAATTAAACAACATGCTACTGAACCACCACTGGGTTAAGTCAGAAGGGAAATTTAAAAAAATACCTTGAGAAATGAAAACTGAAATACAACAGTCCAAAATTAATGGGATGCTGTAAAAGCAGTTCTAAGATGGAAGTTGATAATGATAAATGCCTATTTCAAGACAAGAAAAATCTCAACTTAAAACAACTTAAGGAACTAGAAAAAGAACAAATGAAGCCCAAAGTTATTTGAGGGAAGGAAATAAAGTTCACGGCAGAAATAAATAGAGACTAAAAGGCAATAGAAAAGATCAATGAAACCAAGAGCTGGCTTGTTTAAAAGATAAACAAGAAAAAGTGGCTGAAATAAAATCAGAAATGGAAGTGGAGACATCACAAATGATACCACAGATATACACACGCATACGGATATGAAATGTAAATATGTAACAACGATTGCCTCAATCTTTTGTCTTGGATTATATCACTTTAACATGCTAATTTAACTACCTGACATGATGAACGAGAAACTGAATGAAGTGGTAAGAACATAGGTCCCTATATTAGGCTCATATCCTAAAATGAACACAGTAACACTTAGATAATCCTGCCTCCTAGTTAGCCCAAGTAATAGATTTCTGATACCCTTAACAGAAAGGGAACCCAGACACTTGCTGTGGTGGGAGGGTCCTTTCATCTCTAAGGGGTGAATAATGTCACAAAAACTCAGACTCACCAGGGCTTGCAGCTTAGGACAGTGAATGGAGAGCTGGATGAGTGTGCCGTCAGTTATCTGGAGAGAGATATGTGTGTCAATGGGGCTTCTGCACCATAATATAAGACCTAATTCTGGCTTCTGAACACAATAAAAAGAAGGTGCAAAAGAGAATTAAAATCTCATCTCGAGCACACGGGCTGGAAGCCCCACTCTTCACCAGCAACCTCAACTGTGCCCATTCCTGGAGACGCAAAGCTGTTCTTTGGTCTCCTCTGGTGCCCCCAAGGAGGCCTAGTGACAAGAGACAAAGAGGAAGTGGGCAAGGCAGGTTCCCCAGGATTCTGTGTAGTCGCCTCATCACTGGACATGCAAACTTATTTTTCTCTTGAGTTCTGTGAAGAGTTTTTGTTGTTGTTGTTGTTTGGCAAAAGATGGAGGTATTCTGACCTCAGCTGTAGCTGTCTGATGACTGAGAACAGCCCAGAGTTTACACATCCCCCTGCCCTGTGCAGGGCTCCCAAGCCCTGACACCTACGCAGGGCAGGGTGGGGCCAAATAATAGCCAGCCAGAGTCTCACTATGCCTGGCCGGCTGGCAGTGACTGAGGGACAGCCCTGCAGGACTGTCGGGGATCCACTCACCAGGATGCATTCTTCAAGATCCATCTTCTCCAGATCATGGCAGTTCTGAAAGAGTCCATAAGGCATTCCTCACCATGCAGTCAGTGGTGAGGGCAACAGTAGTAGCTTGCCCTGTCCCTCTGAGTACTGGCCCAGTATCCTTGCTCTCTTAATTATTAAGAAATGGACTTGTTCTGAAAATGACCCAGTGAGCTAGCACTTCTGAGCTAGTGCCCTCTGAATCACATTCACTTTGGAAATGGGACTAGGGCTTTCCTGGGCTGTGCTTCCTTCTCTCATTCTGGAAAGGTAGTGGCCTACACTTTCCATGTGGCTCACAGATATCAGCATGTAAATTTTAGCCACAGAATAGGTTCTGGGAGGACATGGGGTA
>NW_011903740.1:0-1101 GCF_000151845.1 Pteropus vampyrus | reverse complement strand
CAGAGGACCTCCAACACCAGGTCCCCCAGCAGTGCTCTGCCTCACCCAAACCCAGTCACATCACTCCCCAACGGGTCAGACACAGTAAGAAAAAGAAACAGCGCTCAGTTGAGTGAATATGGAGAGAAGCCAGAGGTAAGGGCGGCCCTTCGAAGCCCACGCGTGGGTGCCATAGGGTTAGAAACAGGCCGGGATCCGACTCGGAGCTTCCTAGGAGCCCAAGCAAAAAAGGGAAACACTCCCCACAATGGCAACACCTGGGGGAGAAATAAACCGGGCACTCAGGGGGAACGTGGCTTTTTCGTTCGGGAGGCCCCAGGCGCTTTCCGCCATCGCTCCACTAAGCTTTCTGGAGATGCTTCAGGCCAGCGCTAACGGCCACGCGGTGCCGGCCACGCGGTGCCGTGCGTGGGACACCGGTCTGGGCGTCTGGGTCACGGAAACGCGCCCTGGGGCGGCCTGCTTGGTGGGCTCGCAGTCTCTCATCTGGAAAATGGGTGCTGCGGCGCGCGGCAGGCCGGGGCGGGCGGCTGGCTGCGGGGGCGGTCGGCAGGGCGGTGGCTCCCTGGTCACCGTGCGTGTAACTTAGCGCCCTTGTTTCATCAGTCGCAAAGCGCAAATGGAAAAACAGAGACATAAATACGCTCGCCCAGGGAGCCGCGGACCGAGCGTGGGCCCGGAGGAGTCAGCGTGCGCGCCCTCGGCGAGGGGCCTGCAGGGCCCCAGGGCGTCCGCGGACCCAGGGGGCGGAGGCCGGGCGCGCTGGGCGGTCCCAGCCAGCTCCGAGCAGCGGAGGGTCCCCGGGGCCTCTGCCCTGTCTGTCACAGACAGACTCGCTCCCTCCCCAGGAGGCCCAGAAAAATCCATGGCCTGTAAACCCATTCTGGTTCCGTACCAGCCGGCGGCGTGAAGCTGCCCCACCAGGCGGGGGCGGGGTCTGAAGGCAAAGTCCAGAGGAGGAGGCCGGGGCTGACCCTCCCCCGCCTCAGTTTCCCCTTCAGTAAACCACGTGATCTCTGTAAAAGTAATCGCCACCCGAGTGTCTGGCTGGGCGATGGGGACCGGGGGCCTCCAGCTGTGCAAACTGCACGGTGGGGGGAG
>NW_011903739.1:0-2490 GCF_000151845.1 Pteropus vampyrus | reverse complement strand
AGCAAAAATCTTCCAGAGCATAATTTTCAACCACCAGTCACTGAGGCTTATCTCTTGTCATTGGCAAATACATTTATAACTTCCTTGTTCTAAGCAAAAGTGTTTCCCTATAATTAGAGCAATTCCAAATATTAGAGGATTATGTTTTAACCAACTATTTTGCTTTTTAATCACATTTTTTTGTGAACTGTAATATACACTGCAGAAAATGTACAAAGCAGGAATTTACAGCTTAATCCTTTCTCATATAGTGAACTTCTGTTCTGTGATCCTCGAGATTAAGGAATAAAATAAAGTCACTAACCTAAACACCTCATTCAGATCCTGTAATAACCACTTCTTCTTTCCTGTAAAGATAATCTGAATTTTATGGTTATTTCCTTCTTTTCTTTATTCATAGTTTTACTTTCTTAGACTGTATCCTTAAACAGTATGATTTATGTGTACCTGATTTTTATACTAATTTGATGGAATAATCTAAAAGTGTCTACGTTTATCTTCTCAGCATTACATTTATGGGAAACATACATGTAGCTCTAATTCATTCATGTTTATGTTTCTTAATATTTCATTGCTTGACTTACCATAATATATTTTTCCATTTTACTTTTTAATGAGTATACTTCAAACAATGATACTAAGAATAAGTTTGTATATGTTACTTGCTATATATGTGCCTATGTTTCTTTTAGGTAGAGATTTAAGATTAGAATTCCAGAGTTATAGGGCAAGAATATCTTTAACTTTGATAGATAATATCAAACAGTATTTCAAAGTACTTTAAACAATTTATATTCTTACAATATCTTAATAGAATTTACATTGCATACATCCTTGATAACACCTGGTATTGTGTGTGTATGTGCGCATACATATGTGTTTCTTAAATTTTAGTGCTATCTCGTTATAATTTTAATTTCCATTTTGTTGGTTACTAATAATTGAACATATTTTGTATGTTTATAGACCACTTGGGCATCCTTTTTGTGGGGAGGGGAGATTTAAGACCTGGTTCAATTTTTTTAGAGCCCTATTTTTATTGGATTATCGGGATTTTTCTTGTTGATTTTTTAGAAGTTCTTTATTTATTCGGGAAGCTCTTTATTAGCTATATGTACTATAAATGTCTTATACAGCTCCAGCTCTTTTGCCACTTTCATAATGGCATCTTTTGATAAACCACAATGAAGTAAAAGGTTGATTGAATGGACTACATTAATATTTAGAACTTTAATTGTCTCATAAAAATCCTCAACTAAATATTAACAATTTTTTGTTAATATTTTTTATATTATTTGATACAACAGTATTGATATACAACAGTAGTTAATATTTGATACAACAGTATTTAATATTGTATCAAATACAACAGTATATTAAAAGGGTTATTCATCATGACCAACTGGAATTCATCTCAGGAATGCAAGGGTGGTTCAACATAAGAAAATCAATGTAATACACTGCATTCATAGAACCAGGGAGAAAAACACAGGATCATCTCAACTGATGTAGGAAAGTCATTTGATAAAAATCCAGCAGGTTTTCATGATAAAATCTCTTAGAAAACTAGGAATAGAGGAGAAATTTCTTAATGTGATGAAGTGTTTATGAAAAAACCACAGCTAACATCCATTATACTCAATGGTGAATAACTGAACGCTTTCCCTCTAAGAGCAGGAATAAGGCAAAGATGTCGACTTTCTCCGCTGCTATTCAACATTGTACTGGAAGTTCTAGTCAGAGCTATAAGACAAGAAAAAGAAATAAAAAGTATCCAAGTTGGAAAGAAAGAGGTAAAACTATATTTGCAAATGACATGGAGCTATACTTAGAAAGCCCCAAAGGATCCACATGAAAGCTACTAGAGCTAATAAATGAATTAAGCAAAGTTGCAGGGTATAAGAACAACATACAAAAATCAATTGTGTTTCTATATACCAGCACTGAACAATCTGAAAAGGAAACTAAGAAAGAAATTCCATTTACAATAGCATCTAAAAGAATTAAATACTTAGGAATAAATATAACTAAGGAGGCGAAAGACTTGTACACTGAAAACTATAAAACATTACTGAAACAAAACAAAGATCTAAATAAATGGAAAGATATCTCATGTTCAAAGCTAGGAAGACAGCATTATAAGATAATAATACTATGTAAAGCCATCTGCAGATTAAATACGATTGCTATGAAATTTGAAAAAGCCTTTTTCACAGAAATGGAGAAACTGACTCAGATTCATATGGAATTGCAAGGGGCACTGGGTGCCCAAAACTATCTTGAAAAAAAAAAACTTGGAGGACTCACACTTGTCAACACTGAAACTTACTATAAAGCTACAGTAATTAAAATAGTATGATACTGGCCTAAGGGCAGACATATAGACTAAAAAAATCTCAACATTAGAGTTAAAACTATACAAAAGGTATATTCAGATAGTCACCTCCACTCCCACAACTCCTCCATCACTTTCTCATCCTCTCTAGGTAA
>NW_011903738.1:0-1068 GCF_000151845.1 Pteropus vampyrus | reverse complement strand
TGTTCTTGCAAGTCTTTTCATGGTTTGATACTTCATTTCTTTTTAATGCTGAATAATATTCCATTGTCTGAATGCACCATAGTTTATTTACCCATTCACCTACCTCAGGTTGCTTGGTTGCTTCCAAGGTTTGGCAATTATAAATAAAGCTACTATAAACATCCATGTGCAGATTTTTGTGTGGACATAAGTCTCTCGGTCCTTTGGGTAAATATCAAGGAACATGATTGCTGGGTCATATGGTCAGAGTATGTTTAGTTTTATAAGAAACCATGAAACCGCCTCCAAAGTCACTGAACCATTTGGCTTTTGCATCAGTGATGAATGAGAGTTCCTGTTGTTCCAAGTCCTCCTCAGTATTTGGTGTTGTTGGTATTCCAGATTTTGGCCATTCTCATAGGTGAGTAGTGTTATCTATTTGTTGTTTTAATGTGAATTTATCTGATGACATATGATGTGGATTATTTTCTCATATATTTATTTCCCATCCGAATAGCTTCTTTAGTGAAGTGTCTGTTAAAGTTTTCAGCTCATATTTTAATTAGGTTGTTTGTTTTATTATTGTTGAGTTTTAAGAGTTTTTTTGTATATTTTGCAGAACTATCTTTTATCAGTTGTCTTTTCCAAATATTTTATCCCCATCTGTCGTTTGTCTTCTCATTCTCTTATACTATCTTTTGCAGAGAGAAGTTTTTGTATTTTTTTTTAAATTTTAATGAAGTCCAGCTTATTAATTATTTCATGTATCATGTCTTATATCTAAAATACATTACCATACTTGTCATCTAGGTTTTCTTATGTTATTTTCTAAAGTTTTATAGTTTTGCATTTTTGCATTGGTTCTGTGATCCATTTTCAGTTAATTTTTGTGAAGTGTGTGTGGTCTGTGTCTAGACTCACTTTTTTTGTATGGAGATATCCAGTCATTCCAGTATATTTGTTGAATAGATAATCTTTGCTCCATTGTGTTGCCTTTACTCCTTTTTGAAAAATCATATGTTTATGTGGATCTATTTCTGGGCTCTCTGTTCTGTTCCATTGATCTATGTGTCTATTATTTTGCCAATA
>NW_011903737.1:0-2459 GCF_000151845.1 Pteropus vampyrus | reverse complement strand
TCCACAGCCTTTACACTTGAAAGACAGACAGTTGAAAATAAAATACTTACGTCACATTTATTTCCCTTGAGTATTTTCTTGGAATGAATATAACTATGTGGGAATCTGAGGTCATCCTACTTTTTCCACTTATTAGCCAATCAAATTTTTTATCAGATTACCCAAACAATGCTTTATCTTTAGATTCTACTAACTTTTTTTAATGAACATGTTTTAGCATAGACCATTCTGAATCAATTTTATCTAGTACATAGTACACTTCTTGATATATATATTTAAGTCTTTCATTTTTATTTCTGGAAAGTTAAATTTTCTTTCTGGAGAACATATATACCTTGTTTTGATTTTCTTCTGGAGGGAGCTTTAAATTTGTATATGATGGGTCTCCTTTGCCTCTTTTCTGTAAGTATACAGTTTTCTTTTTAATCTTTTACTGTTTAGTTCTATTTTTTGGGTTATTTTTTAAATTATAGTTGCACAATACCTGTCTCTTTTATGTGATGTCCGATATGATTTTCAATTCTGTGGGATATTTGTCTTTTCATTTCTAACTTTTGTCAGTCTCAGATTACCTCTCTGCTCAAAGCCTGCTTCATCCTGACTTATAAGATCTTGTACAGTCTCGCTTTCTTTACCTCCCTGACTTCATTTTCTACTCCTACCCTCTGATTTTCTCAGTTCCAGGACACTGCTGCTTGCTGTTCTTTAGAGAGGTCTGTTCCCTCAAACTCCTTAATAGTTCTGTGATTCTTTGATTTAGTTTGTTCTGTACTTCTTCCACGGACAATTTAGAATTTGGCTTTCTAAGACTAAGTCATCTAATATTAATATATCTATCTTTCAGAATTCAAATTTTATTTCTTTAATCACTTTTCTTATTCTTTGTCCTTTTCAGTTTATTCTTTTAATTCTTTAAATCTCTCTCATGTTATTTCAGGAGGGAGTAGAGAAAAACACCTTTCAATTAATTCATTTAAAATGGTAAAGTTAAAAAGTTTTGCATATTTAATTAACAACTTTTACTATACCTTACGCATAATACGTTTTTAAGACATTTAGAACAACAGAATTTGGGTCGTTTAATCTCCCATATTCTTATTCAGAAGAAATGAAAGTTATCACAGTAGGATAGAAAAAACTGTAATTTTAGGCCAGAATATGAGCTATGACTGCCATTAACTCTGTTCTTAGGAAGTTCTTTACCTTTCTGGACCTCAGTTTCCTACTCCTTGATAAGTTTAGATAACTGGTCTCTAGGATAAGTTTAGATAACTGGTTTCTAGGATCATTCTAGAATAAATATTTTACTTTTTATTAATATAAATAGAATGCCATCGGTTTGTGTGTTTTAGTGCAGATTCCAGTAAATAGCTCCCAAAATATGTAGATTGATGATAATGTGCTATCACTTTATCAAGATTATTTATGACTGTTTTTTATTAATGTATTGTGACTGATGTCTGACAATTTTCTCTATAGCTGTACTGGAGAGAATTTAATCAGACTCAATTAGCAAAATTTTGCTGTGCTCACAGGCCCTATTGAAGTTATGATTGAAGCCAGATGATTATGAAAATCATTATAGCTGGACAATTAGTTAGAGATCATTGATTCAACCTTCTCCTTTTACAGGTGAGGAAACATAAGCCTATATTGAGATATTGATTGCTTAAGATCACAGTGAGATTTAATTAAATGGTGCTGCCAAGACTTGAACTGTATTGTTCCAAATCACGACACATTTAAGATTCTGTCAATATTATTGTTGCAGTCATTTTCTTTACTTTGCTTTATTGTGGTTTTGTTCTGTTATCTTTTTTTTGTTTTAATGCACCATACACTGCATTTAAATAGGTATCAACCATGTCTACCTGACACATCTCTTAAATTGGTAATAAGCTTCAATTCTCATCTGTAGCTACATAGCTTTTTCATTCTTTAGACACTTTTTACTTTTCCATTATTAAATACTGATTCAATATAATAATTCTTAATTTAACTTCTTATCTTGTTAAGAGACATTATCCAAATGTAATAAAAAGGAGCTCACAAAAATTACAAAATATTATCATCAGAAATTTTAGATGGTAGAAAGCTCAAGAAAATGAGAATCCTTGCTAAACGTTCAAGCCTCTCTTCTTTTAGATTTGTTTAATAATTAGAACTGCAGTAAAGAAATGAAATACGTTAGCATCTGTTCTTTTTAAGAATTTTATCATTTGCCAATTAAATGCAATATAAAGTGATTTCTTCACTTTGTGATTTTTGTTCATTTCAAAGCAAAAAGAATCTTTTTCAAGAGTAGGTATTTTTAATGATATGGTAAAAGCTAGTGGCCAGGTGTGGGGAGAGAGGGATTCAGTTTTACTTAAAATGAATGTGCTTTATGATATAAGTTACCAGAGTGTAGCTCTTCTCTGTAGGTAATAATACTCACTTAGGAGATTTCTTTCTTGCAT
>NW_011903736.1:0-1760 GCF_000151845.1 Pteropus vampyrus | reverse complement strand
ATGAAGTTCTGAGGGGAAAAAGCTCAGCATTTGACTGAGCTAGGCTGTTTCTGCCTGACAGGGGGGAAGCGGATGGTGCCCCCTGCAGCTGAAGGCCACACACACACACACACACACACACACACACACACACACACCACATACACACACAAAACATACCACGCGCACCACACTACACATACACATACACACACAAATGCCATACAACAAATACGCTCACAGCACAGCACATACACCGCACACATTCACAGCACATCACGCACACCACATGCCACACACACTCACAACACACCACACATATACATGCCACACACGCCACAAATATTACGCATACTCACAACACCATACATGTACCAGACACACGCTATACACAAGATAACACACACCACATGCTACATACCACACAACATATATACCATATACCACACATACATCATACACCACACACACTCATAACACACCACACACACTACACACCATATATACTTACAGAACACTCCACACTCTCCACACACAACACCACACACAAAACAGCACCATGTGGACTGACACAGCCAGAGAAGGGCACATGCAAAGGTCTGCAAGTCTCCTCACCAACTATTCAGAGAAATAAAAACAGAGCCTATTCTTGAGGAGGCAAACCAACATTTCCATGTATTTTCTTTCTTTTTCTTTTAAAAATATTTCCATTTTAAAATGTAAATTTCTTGAAAGGCATGTTTACAATCATGGCAGCTCTTTGGGGGAAGGTGGGTATCTGGGAACCCGGGCTGAACGGGCTGTGCCTGGATGAAGACAATTGTGGTGCTTGGGGAAGTGGAGATTAAGAGGTGTAGAAGAGGGGGTGATTTTTTTGGCTTCAAAATATTTTGAAAAATTTTGTTACATTGTCTTTTCAATTAAGAAAGGCAATATTAAGCGTATGTCTTTCTTACAATTGCTGTTCCAGTTTTGGGCTTGGAGCCTCCTCAGATTTATTCTTACTTCTTTTCGTCTTTTGTGGCTTCCTAGAAGGTTCCAAGAAATCTACTGAACTAGAAATAAAAAGGTTCCAGCCTTTTACTCCATCGCTCAGACAGAAGGGTGTTGTAGTGGCGGTGCTTGTCCTGTGACCTCTGGATGCGTGTGAATGTGTGTGCATGTGTGTGCAAGGTCACTGGACTTAAGTGTGTTTGGGGGGAAGAAGGAGTTTGTGAGAGGCTTGATGATTAATTGAATTATTAATTTTTAAAACACTTCCATGTAGTGTGCTGTAGGGAAGAAAACTGGGTGGGCCATGACAGCAAAGTGACAACAGACAGCCACTGTAATTCCAAAAAGGCCTTAAGAAAGAGTGTTTTTGTGCTCAGGCATTGGATCAGGGCCACGTTTTGACTTTTATTGAACATTCTGGTCTTTAGCCTCCTCATTTCTTAGCTGCTGATTTCATTTTCCTGACCTAGTTTACTTGCCCAGTGATCCCAGGGCCTCTGACGTGGTCATTGCAGGCCTTAATGTGACCAGTGTGGTTAATGTGTCTTTGTGGTGGGAGGGAACCCCTTATTAAGCACCTACTGTGTGCCAGGAATAGAGTAGTGCGTATGGCTCCTGGTGGAGTTTATAACGTGTTTGGGGCAGTGGTCAAAACAAGTAATAGACCAATAAAATAATTAAGCTAAGTGTATAACAGAGATAAATGAGGGGCCAAGACAGAGACTTGAGAGAGTGCTCAGAGAAGGCTTCTTAGACAAGGTGACATTGAAGCAAATCTAAAAGATGAG
>NW_011903735.1:0-1876 GCF_000151845.1 Pteropus vampyrus | reverse complement strand
CAGCACACACTCTGTTCCTCTGTCCTGTTCATTTTCCCCATCTCCTCCTCTCTCCTACCTCCCCAGCTCTCTTCTCCTTTGCTCATCGGTCCCAGCTGCCACTCCTGTGTCCCCCGCATCCTCTCTCCTGCCTTCTTCCCATCCGCCTTCCTGCGTTCCTGTCCTCCCTCCTCTCTCTCACTCGCTCCTCATCCCGGCTCCGTGTTTTCTCTCCTCGGCCCCTCCACGCTTCCCTCTGCACCCCCCGAGGGTGAGGTCTATGGTCAGCAGGCCCGAGAACTTGAGATTCACCCCGAAGCGATCGTCTTACACTGAAGGCGAACCCGCATATCTCCATGGAGCTGGGCAGGGGCTCGGGGAGGCTGAGTGTTCAGCATTTCGTGGCAAAGGCCGCCCACTGACCCTTCCCCGACCGGAGACCACACGTAGCTGCTGCTTCTCCCCCGCTGCTCCGGCTCTGTCCCTTTCCACTCGGTCTCCTCTCCTCTCCTGGTGTCAACCCCTGAGATCTTCTGGCAGTGGCCCAGGTACACAGAGGACCCTGCTGGAGAGCTGGCTGCCCTCGGTGGGGTCCTGGGGCTAAGGAGGTGCCAGCGCTGGCGCAGTTCTCATGGGAGTCTCTGACACAGCTCTAGGGAGAAGGGAACAAGGTCTTTAGGGTTACTCCGTGGAGAGGTGGCCGGACAGCCCCCTCCATACTCCATGGAGAGGGGCACTGTCCTGCCTCTTCTGAAGCACCCACAGGCTGAGCCTCTGGAGGGGGACACTCCAGCTCCTGATCATTCGCCCTCTCACTACATGACTTCAGTTAAGTCACTCCTCTTCTCTGAACCTCATCTTTGAAAAGGGGGCCGATTCTCCTTCCCCCAAGCCCTAGGACTGAGGCTCTCCCAGGACTGAGCAGACTCAATGAAGAGTCCAGTGCTGCACAGCGAATGTCAGTAACTAACATTTATCGAGCACCTACTATATATCAGGCTTTTTGAGTGTTTTATGTCTGTTTAATTTACTCAACTACCCTATGAGGTGTGTACTATTACTTGTCCCCATTTTACAGATGAGATATCTGATGCCCAAGGTCACACAGTCACACTCAACCACTAAACTTTACTGTTTCATAGCAGCATGGTGGGCGGGTTTACGGCTGCCCCCACCTGCTGAGAGAGGCGGCGGGGCGGGGGGTGTGGGGCCAAGGGACCCTGTGTAACTCCTGTTCTCTGGGCCCAGCCTGCGAGGTGAACCTGACCTTGGAGGGCCAGCTGGAGCCGCAGGGCGTCCTGAGCACGCCATACTTCCCCAGCTACTACTCCCCCAGCACCCACTGCTCTTGGCATCTCACGGTGAGCTCCTCACCCCGCCCGCCCCCTGCACTCTTCCCAGAGCACCCTATGGACCTCCGGCACCCCCGGCTAGGAGGAGGGGCACTGTCCTGCCTCTTCTGAAGCAGCCACAGGCTGAGCCTGGGTCCGGCTCCCTCTGGAGGGCAGGGGGGTGGGGGACGGCAGGTGTGGCCAGGGTCTGGCTCTGTCGGCTGCATCAATGCCTATTTGTTGAGTGACTGACGAACTTCAATGCCAGCCGGGGCTCTGTGTTGGCAGGCCTCCTTCTCCCTTTGTTGTCTCGGGAGGTAGGGTCACCAGACCAGCCACAGCCCACGGGCCACCTGGTGACCAGCTCCTCTGTCACAGGTGCCCTCCCTAGACTATGGCTTGGCCCTCTGGTTTGACGCCTATGCACTGCGGAGGCAGAAATACGACCTGCCATGCACCCAGGGCCAGTGGATGATCCAGAACCGGAGGTACCCACCCCTGGACCCCTTTCCTCTCCCCACAGGTACCGCCCCCTTGGGAATCCAAGTCCCGAAACTCAGAGGAGC
>NW_011903734.1:0-2069 GCF_000151845.1 Pteropus vampyrus | reverse complement strand
GTCATCAACCAAACACATGTTTATTTTTTGGAGGCGGCGATTTTGATCTTCCTCTCAAGATTTCCAGAGACTTGGGAGCAGCCAAGAGAACTTCTAGAGAAAGGTTTGAAGTGAGCTTAATAGCTCCTTACTGCAGAGCAGGTTTAGCATATGCCCTTCAAAAGTTAATGACCCTACTAATGTGTCGTTAGCACAGGATATCAGGCTCTCTGACCCTCTTTAGGCTCTCAGAATCCTGAGAGCTAGAGCAGAGCAGATAGTGAGGTGTGGTTTAGCAGAAAAATAAATGCACAGCACATTTTTTCTGTTATTTGGGCACACTTTTCACTATCTTATCATATCAAATGTCAGTATGTCTATTTTGAATGAGTTTTGTTATTGATTTTGAAACCTTAAGAAATCTTAAAAGGAAATACTCTCTTATTCCTTCTCAGAGTGAGTTTGCAAACACATGCATAGCTTATAAAATGAGAATATTGTCTCCTCTAATAACAACAGCTCTCAGGGCAGTTTTCCCAGAAGCAGACCCCGAGATGAGGATTCTTAAGCAAGTGTTTTCTTAAGAAAGTGCTCCCAGGAGAAACTGAGAAAGGCTCAGAGAAGCTGGAAAGGAGAAGAAAGGAAGCCAAGTAAAGGTGTAGTCTCAGGCAAAGTCCTGCACAGGATTGCAGAAGCCTGACCTGCAGGGAACTCCAGAGCATAGGCTATGTCTCAGTTATCCCTACCCGGAGCAAGTGTTCAAAGCACCCTGAAAGCAGGGGGAGCCCACAACATAAAAGTAAAAATTTATCTGAGAGGATACAGGCAAAGTGCCAGCAGCATCTTCTATCATGAATACTTTAAGAAGCATGTGACAAAAGGGAGTTTGGAAGCAAAGTTATCAAAAAGTGAGAGAAAGTGTGAGGGGGAGAAAAATAAATGTTTGAGTTTTTTTTTTTTAAATCATAATAAAAACTCAAAACAGCACAGAGGACTGGAAGACAGACTTCTATGAAAAATAATTTGTTACACACCAATAGATCTATTGTTTCCAACCTTCTAAATACAGAGGAACATTTGTAGAGAATAGCTGTGGTGGGAATAATGTCAACAATGTTCCTGGAAACGTCTCTGCTTCCAAAAGGAAAGATGCTGGGAGGCTGCTCCTGACAGACGTGTATTCCAGGTTAACAGGTCTCACAGCTGCTTCCAGTTTAGAAACAGTGCCTTAAACGAGAACAGAGCAGGTTCCAGATAGTTAAAATAACCATAAGAAAATGAAAAATTGGAATATTTTAGGAAGATTTTTATCATGATCAAAATAAAATAAAGGTTTTCCGCCAAGCAAGAGAATTTCAGTTATTTGTAAACTTATTTTTAGAGAACACCTTTGGATGTCTATTCAACAACCATCCCCAACCCTCTTTTCCATTGTGACAGAGCCCGCCCCCTACTTTAAAATCGTGAGATATTCACTCTCCCAGCCTCCCTTGTAGCTAGGTCACAACCAGTGGGACCTAAGGGCAATCTGCAGAAAGGGTTTTGGATTTTTCCATGAAAAGAAAAAAAAAAATGCCCCCTCTTTCCTACATTTATATCTTGCGTGAGAATACACTACTTGGATTCGTAGCAGTGGCCTTGCTATCATAAGGAGAAAGCCAAAATGTTCATAAAGAAGCTAACTCAAGTCCCTGACCTCACTGAGTAACTGAATTAACACACCCCAGAAAACTAACCTCCAGATTTAATGTCAGAGAGAAGAAGAAACTCTGCATTTTAGTTGGATATTCTGTTACCTGTCACCAAATAAGTCTGTTGCCATACAGCAAACCTAAAATTGTGACTTAAAAGAAAAACAAGCCATTGATTTGCCTTATGAATCTAAGAATTGATTTGGCTCAGCTGGATGACTCAGGGATAGTTGGGAGAGTCTTTTGTATGCTATAGTCAGATGGTGGCTGGGGTTAGGGTCATTTTGAAGATGCTCTTACTTCTATGTCTGGCACCTGAACTGAGAAACTCAACAGCTGAGGGTCAGAAGAGCTGGGGCGCCCCAAACCTTCAGTCTCTCTCTCTCTCTCTCTCTCTCT
>NW_011903733.1:0-1415 GCF_000151845.1 Pteropus vampyrus | reverse complement strand
GTTTCCATGGGCCCGGCTGTGGAGGTGATTCAGTATGGGTTTCCTTGACCTGTTCTGCTGTGCCGACTCCTGCCTCCTGAGAGCAAATTATCATCCTTCCTTCCTTCCTTCTATTGGTGCAGTGCACATGGAGCTCTCCCCTACATACTGTCATTAGGTCCTCACTGCAGCCCAGGTGACCCGGCTCCTGCCTCTGTCATCTCTAACAGTTGGGAAACCAAGGCGTGGGTGAGGAATGTGGGCCCAAATCGGCCACCGACAGGCCAAGTGACCTGGACAGTTCTTCCTCACTCTGGGTCTCAGTTTCCCCACCTGTATAATTAAGAGGTCCAATTAAGATCTAAGGCTTCAGTCTCCACCTCATAAGCTCCATGAGGGCAGCAACCATGTCTGCTTTGCCCGGTGCCGGGTGCCCAACAGCCTCAAGTAGCTGGCATTTAATACGTTCGACCAGGCAGCCCCACCCCATCAGTTGCTCACACTCCATGGTCATTCGTTGCCACGAAAGATGAAAAGGCAGACAAGAGTGAGAGATGGACTTTTTTCAACCAAGCATGATAACGTGGCTTTCTCTCACTGCCTTCTCACCTGCTCTCTTTGGAAGAGGGAAGAGTGGGCTTAGATGTGGTATAGCTGGAGCTGCACATAGCTCACAGCCTCCCCTGTGTCTCCACAGCTGTTGATCTGGGCATGCCCGTGCGGCTGTGATGGACCATTATGCATCACGGGAAAATGTGGTCAGGAAGCCCTGTGTGAAGAACCTGTAGAGTCCCCTATGACTCTGGCAGTCCAGGAGAAAAGGGACATAAGCTTACCTGGTTTCTGGGGAATCCTGGACACAGGGCTGGCTGTCATCACCTGCTGGGCCTTCACCACGTCCCAGTCCTGGCTGGCCCTGTCATCATGCTGGGGCCTCCTTCGTGGCTCCCTGGAGCAACTGGGTGGCTGGATGCCCAGGGCTTTGGGCAGCTTTGGTGCTCCTTGGGTGTCTCTGCAGGCTGAGTTGTCCCCACTCCTGCTGACCACCCTGTCCTTCTCCAAGTCCATGAGCCCTGCCTCTCCCTGCAGGCCCTCCTCGCCGCCACTCTCCTCAGCTTCCAAGGCCAGACACCTGTAGCTCCCATCAGGGATCCGGAAGGCACAAGGGGTAGGTCTGCCTTCACTGGGTCCAAGGACCGGGGGTTGGAGGTGGGGGCCCAGCATGGTGCTGCCTCTCCTTGGCAGCACTGCAGAGAAGCTGGGGCCTGGGCTGGTGCTGGGGCCACCTGTGTGAGCCCTGGTCTCTGCTTCTCTCTGGGCCTCCTCTGGCTCTCTGCAGCTTTGCCTTCTTTAGCTGACTCACAGAGGTGGGGCGAGGTCCAACTGCGGGGCCTTCCTGGGCTGGGTGGGGTGGTGGGCCCCCAAGCCCTCCTTCT
>NW_011903732.1:0-2114 GCF_000151845.1 Pteropus vampyrus | reverse complement strand
ATTTTTTGATTAGATTTGACAATTGCTGACAGAATTTTTAAAGGAAAAAATAATAGTATCAATTATACATTTACAATTTTTAGAGTAATTGAATCTTTACAGTGGAAGAATATTATACACTAGGGACTGAATGTTTGTGTCCCCCTCAAGTTCATATGTTGAAGCCCTAAATCTCAATGTGATGGTATTTTCAGAGAGGCCTTTTGGAAGTAATTAGGTTTAGATGAGGTGATAAGGGTGGGACCCTGAAGGTAGAATGAGTGCCCTTATAAGAAGAGGAAAAGACACCAAACCTCTCTCCTCCATGTGAGGACAGGGCAACAAAGCAGCCATTTGCAAGCTAGGAAGAGGGCACCCACCAGAACCCGGCTTTGCTAACACCCAGATCTGGGACTTCCAGCCTCCAGACTTATGAGAAATAAATGTTTGTTGTTTAACCACCCCTCCCTCCATTTTGTGGTATTTTGTTGTAGTAGCCCAAGCTGACTAAAACATAATATTAACTACAAAATGTAAGCTTTCTCGTGTAAAGTTATATTTCAAATCTTTGCAAATAAAGTTTGCTTGGAAAATATCAGGACTTCTGATGTCTGCTCCAATATGTAATGAGCTTAAAAGTTGTCACACAATCCTTAAAACAAGAAAAAGCTGAACATAGTGAAAATCAATAAATTTTCTTGGAACCATCACAGAATTGAGATCTCAAGG
This sequence comes from Pteropus vampyrus, assembly GCF_000151845.1. NCBI lineage: Eukaryota > Metazoa > Chordata > Mammalia > Chiroptera > Pteropodidae > Pteropus > Pteropus vampyrus. Next base: position 1,406 of record NW_011903732.1, on the reverse strand, counting down.
CAAACTGCTATCATGAAAGAAATCTGGGGGGACAAAAGGAATCCAAAGAGTCATACCCAATATTTTCTTACCTTGAGCAAGCCACTGGAGCTATAACTGGTAACAGTTAAATGGTAATTTTGACAAGTTTTTAGAAGTTAACTCTGGACTAGTGAAATAATGAGAAACTCCTGTGGGCCACAGTCTTAGGGTTCCTTCCACACTTCTGTGGTTTTCATTTTTACCATGTTCTCATTACGGATTAATTTGCCAGGGCTGCCATAACAAAATTCCATAGACTGTACAGTTTAAAAAGAAGAGAATTTTAGTTTCTCATAGTTCTGGAGTCTAGAAGTCCAAGATCAAAGTGTTGGCAGGTTTGGTTTCTCTTGATGCCTCTCTTCTTTGCTTGCAGTTAGCCGCCTTCTTTCTGTACCTCCATATGGCCTTTCCTCTGTGTGTGTGCAACCTTGGTGTCTCTTTGTGTGTCCTAATCACCTCTTCTTATAAGGACACCAGTCAAATTGGATTAGGGCCCAACCTAATAGCTTCTTTTTTAAGTTAATCACCTCTTTTAAGGCGTTATCTCCAAATAGAGACATATTCTGAGGTACTGGGTGTTAGAGCCTCAATATATGAATTTTGAAGGAGATAATTTAGCCTATAATACATGGTGAAAAGCAAAGGAAAATACTCTCATAGCTCTGGCAGGAAGAGGAGAAAAGTAACCATTTTGAGATATATTCATAACGAAGTCTTACTCTCCATTGGAAAACTTTGCCTCACCCTTAACCCACCTGGGGAAAGAAAACATTTCCCATCCGAGCCCCCTTTAGACTTCTTGTATCACCAAAAGTGGGGATGGTAGCTAAAGAATACTTCCAAAGGTTATAGTGCGGGGACACAAGCTCTCTCAATGACTGAGATTTAATCATAAGATTATAGAATTCTTCTCCTCCCCAATGTCTTACCACCACACCAACAGGGCTCCAATATAATAACTGGTTTACAGCTGAAAGAGCTACAAAATGCAGACTTTCTTGAAGAAGAGTACCTAAGGAAGTCAAAAGTCAGCAGAGGAGACTAAAACAAGAACAATAGAAGAATTTGAGCACTCTGGAATCTATATCTGTAGGGAAACTTAAACATAACCTAACTCCTGGCCAGATTAACATAAAACCTCACCCTAAAGGTCTATTTACCTCAGTTCCTAGTTCTAATACATCATGGCCACCATTCAATAATAACAAAAAAAATTAAAAGACATACTAAAAGGCAAGAAAAAGACACAGTCTGAAAGACAACACAAGCATCAAATCAGACTCAGATGTGTCATAGAGTTTGGAATTGTCACACTAGAAACGAAGATGAACTGTGATTAATATGATAAGGGATCTGACGACAAAAGTAGATAATATGCAAAAAAA
>NW_011903731.1:0-2454 GCF_000151845.1 Pteropus vampyrus | reverse complement strand
CAAAATCCAAGTGCGATAAACTCAAAGAGCTCCATACCTAGACCTACCATAGTCAAACTGCAAAAGCCAAAGGTAAAGAGAAAGTCTTAAATGAAAAAAGAAAAAAAAATGACCCATGACATACAAGGAACCTCAATAGGATTGACAGCTACTGACGCAATGGGTGCCAGAGACAGTGGGATGTTACATTTAAAGTGCTGGAAAAAAATGCTACCAACCAAAATAAAGATATTCTCAGGTAAATAAAGATTGAGAAAGTTCGTTGCTTGCAGACTTGCCTTATAAGATATACTAAATAAAGTTCTTCAGGCTGATAAGAAGTAGCTAAAATCAAAAAAAGAAAAAAGGTACCGATAAAGATAATTACACAGATAAACATATAAGATAGTATATAAATATATATTTTACTCTTAACTGATTCAAAAGGCAAGTACATAAGCAAAGTTTCTACATACTGTTTAAGTTGCTATTAGTCAGAAATAGATATTTTAAATTGATGCATTTTATAATTTTTGGAGTAACCTAAGCAATGCTGATAATAACAGAAAATAAGTCAAAATATATAGGAAAAAAAAAACAGTGTAAGTGACACACTAGAAAGTATCTATGTAACACAAAGAAAGGCAGTGGAGGAAAAACACAGAAACAAAAAAAGACAGGAGAAATAAAAATTCAATGGAAAAATAGAGATGTAAATTCTACCATCTCGCTAATCACATTAAATATAAAATAAACAATGTAATCAAAATGTAGAGGTTATCTGACTGAATAAAAAAAATGGAATCCAACTAAATGTTGTTTGTAAGAGATAGGCTTTATAGTTAAAAAAGCAAATAAATTAAAATTACAAAGATGAAAAAACATGACATGCAAACAGTAATCATAAGAAAGCTGAAGTGGCTACACTAATATCAGACAAAATTGATTTTATGACAAAAAGGTGTTACTAGCAACAGAGATACATATTATAATGAAAAGTGGATATTTTTATCATGAAGATATTCTAGTTAAAAACATATATGAACTAAGCAACAGAGGCCCCAAATACATGAAACAAAAATTAGCAGATTTGAAGGGAGAAATAAAAAATAATTTATTAACAGTAGCTGCAGACATCAATACCTTATTCTAAATGACTGATAGAACAAGACAGAAATTAAACTAGGATATGGAAGACCTGAACAATACTACTAAACAATTCGACCTAATTAAATCTATAGAACACTCTATTCGACAATAGCAGAATTTACTATTCTCAAGTATTTAAGGAACATTCTTCACTATAGATCATACGTTTGGCCATAAACAAGTTAAATAAATTTTGAAGGATTGAAATTATGCAAAGCATATTCTTTGGCCAAAATGGAATTAGTTAAATTAGAGTCCAATCACGTAATTAAATTAGAAATCAATACCAGAATGAAATTTGGGAAAACCACAGATACTTGAAAATTAAACAATGCTTGTGATGCAAGGTAATTTTGAAGATTAAATCAATTTGTATATAAAAGAATCTCACAGTTATTAGGTGCTGCACTCATTCACTTGTTTATTAATTTATACTACAAATATTATTGATTGCCTATTATTTGTTAAACACTGTGTTGAGCATTGGGAATACAATGAAGTGAAAATAGATACAGTGCCAATATAATGACTGTTATATTATAATAGAAAAAATAAGACAATTACATCAAAATTAGGCTCTCTCAAGTTTTATAATTAAAGAATTTTTTTTGAAAAAATATGGAAAGAACCCAAAATAGAGAGAGGTGGGAAAGGAATTAGTACATATAGATTAAGATTCTTAGAGGAAAAGGAGATCTACGAGAAGAGATTGAAATAATTGGAGAAACGACAGGAGAACTGTTCCAAGTATAGAGCATGAGATATATAATGGGCTTCTCACAGAAGCAAGCATGGCATGCCCAAAGAACTGAATGCATCATACATGCAGATATGAATCTGGAGTAATAGAAATAGTGGGGAAAATGAGGTTACAAAGAATAGATTCTTAAAAGTTTTACAGGACATGTTAAAGAGTTTGAATTTGGGGGATCATAAGCAGAAGAATAATATTAGATTTGCATGTTAAATTATTGTTTTTAAGAGAATATAATAGAAAGGTGCAAGACTAGAGACAATTGTGAGTAATCCAGGTGACAGCTGACAGCTCTGTTATGTTCATACTGGCTTATGAGAGGTGATTGATATTTTGTTTAATTGTGTGATTATAATTCTGCCCATGTGAGATACTCAAGATTCCTTTAGGCAGTGTCGTATGTGTGGATTCGGAGCTTAGAAAAGAGCTGAATAAGAGAAAGCAAACAGATGCTAACTAAAGTTATAGGAGTGAATGACATAGCCCAGGGAATATATGCAAGGTGAAGAGAAAAAGAAATTCTGAGAAACCATATCACTTAAGGGATTGTCACACAAAGAAACCAAGAAATC
>NW_011903730.1:0-1409 GCF_000151845.1 Pteropus vampyrus | reverse complement strand
CCCGCTCGGTCCTCTCCCTGTCCCAAAGCGCGCCAGCCGCTCTCGGCGACTAAATCCCACCTGCCCCTTCTGGTCCCCTCTGATTTTATACCCGCCCTTCTCCCGGACCCTCCCGGCTGGGCAGTCTTCTCGGTTATCTTTTGGAGAACGCGACCCCCAACCCAGGGCAGCTGGCAGTTATCTCAGGGGTCATCGCTTGCTGGAAGGTTTCCCAGGCGGCCCCTCAGTGACAGGTCCCGGGAGGTTGGCCCTGCCCCCTTTCCCAGGATCCTGGGGATCCGACCTGAGATGGACTGACCCGGGGAGCATTTCCCTCCCCTCCCCTAAATCTTGACGGGACGCGTCTCAGCCCTCGCGGTGAGCTCCTGCAGACACGCAGCCCGAAAGTATCAGAGAAGAAACTTTTCTCCTCTGACAGGGATTTGGGGAAGAGGGTAGGAAAGTGATGCTTCCTCAGCCCAGCGGGAAGAACTTCTCATTCTGTTTCTAAAGTGTCTGAACCTGTGCGGGGTCGCCCCACTCTGCACCTGTCGTGGAGCGACTCTTGCGCCCAGCGACTTCCACCGAAGTTGCGCGGAGTTTTCGGTGGAGCCAAGGGCCGGGCGGGCGGGGTGGTGCTCGCCAGCTCCGCTTCCCTCTGCAGCGCTGGCTGGAGCGTGAATTCCGGTCATGGGTGATAGTGGAGGGACCCGCGCGGGAGGCAAGGGAGGGAGGTGTGGGGCGTGTGTTCTCTGAACCCCCAAAGCCCCTCCACTGTGTCTCTTCGGTGCCCGCAGATGCTGGGGAGCAAGCGACTGGGGCTCTCCGGACTGACCCTTGCCCTGTCCCTGCTCATGTGCCTGGGCGCGCTGGCAGAGGCGTATCCCTCCAAGCCTGACAACCCCGGAGAGGACGCTCCTGCCGAGGACATGGCCAGATACTACTCGGCGCTGCGACACTACATCAACCTCATCACCCGGCAGAGGTGCGTGGCCTCCGCGGGATCCACTCCCGGACCACCCTGCCGGCACACTCGGTGATCCTGGGGATCTAAGAGCGGACAGGCACCATTTCTTTTTCTTCATTATATTCCAGGGCAGGACAGGATCAGGATCAACTCTCAGTAACTGTTTGCTTAGGGCACCGAGTACTGTCCCTCTGCAATTTAGGGTCACAAATTCCTGACCCTCAGATTCGGGTTCCCTAGGCTGGCTATCTCCTCCTACATGCCCCCTTGCTTTTTTGTTCCTAGAGCAGCTGGGGACTGTTTGGAAACCTGGGTGGGGAGGCACCCTGTGAAGGGCTCAGGGGTGCACCAGGGAAGTGCTGCGGGGAGAATGGAGGGCAGGGTGTCCAGGAAAAGCAGCAAAAACCAGGGAAGAAGCAGCTGGGGTGCTGAAGACATTGCCAGATTTTCCAACCTGTCCAGA
>NW_011903729.1:0-2864 GCF_000151845.1 Pteropus vampyrus | reverse complement strand
GGAGGCTGGTGAGAGGGGCAGCCTGCAGCCAGTGGGCAGTATGCGCAGGCGCTGAGTCACAGCGCAGAAACCCCTGTGCCTGCATCTGCACTCCTGGATTCCGCATGCCCGAGGAAGCACGACATTAAATAGCAAATTAAAAACAACAAGACAGATGGAGAGAGAGACTGCAGTTGAAAGGGAAAGCTTCATATTTTAGTACCTGTAACAGCATTTTTTGCTGAATTTTAAACATTACCATTTTCATTTTGCAACGGGCCCCATAAATGATCTAGCCGGTCTTGACCATCGTTGTTCTGTAACCCTCCCTGCCGGAGAGAGTTTCTCACTGGCCAACCTCACCCACGAGGTTTCTTTAATTCTTCTCAAGCTCCCATGTCATCTCCCTCTTTTCCTGTCTCATTCACCTCTCAATTCGTCCTCCTAGATGAGCCCCAAACTCCAAAATGCCCTCACCATGCCACGCAGAATTATTTAACACTCTCTGTTTCCATTTTCCATCTTCCAGATCAAGTTCCTGGAACCTAACTTTTTATGATCAAATGACCTACGAAAGTGTTTTGTGAAACAAAAAACAGGTTTCCCTCTAAGAGAAATTCCACTACCAGTTTTTTAAGCAGCAGGGGTTTTTTTAGTCCCCGTCGTGTATATATAAATCACCAATAACTTTTCAGCAGCATTTACCAACAAGTCATGTTCCCTGGAACATTAGTCCCACAAAACAGAGAAAGAAAGAATAAGAAAAAGATTCCATAGCTAGTAAGTTGGGAAATACTAATTATTTTGCTTCCCTTGTACCCCACTTTTTTTTTTTTTTTAGTATATTTCCATGTCACATTAGCTTATTAAAGAAACTGGTTTGATTTTATTTCAAATAGCATTTCCCAATTTATATGTCAATGAAACCCATTTTTCAGGGAACAGCCACTAACTGCCCACTTTGCAAGAACTGCCTTAGAGCAGGCAAACTTTTCTGTAAAGGGCCAGGAACTAAGTAATTTTTTTAGGCTTTGAGGACCGTACAGTCTCTGTGGAACTACTCGCCTCTGTTCCCATATCTCAAAAGCAACCGCAGGCAACACATAAACAAACGAGCAGGCTGTGCGCCAATAAAACCTTGATGGTTTTTATTAAAATATGAACTGCCTATCATTTTCATCCTAAAAAATTTTTTTCTTTTGATTTCTTTTAGCCATTTAAAAAATGTAAAAATCATTCTTATCGCAAGGGCCAAAACAAAACCAGGCAATGGGGCAGTTCTTGTTCAGCAGGCGATAGTTTGCTCATCCCTGATTTAGAATAAAACCAGGAAGAAAGTTACTTGTCGATACAAGTTGAATACCATCTCTCTATTTTAACTGTTATTGATTCTGAATTTTTTCTAATTGATCATTTTATATTTGGGCTCTTTTTTTTAAAAGGCATTATTACCACTTGAATTTCAGATGGCTTCAGCTCCTGATACTTCAGCTCTTGGTGGTAAATAATTCTCATGTCTGCTACTGTCTCTCAGCACAGACTCTTGTGGTCCAAGCAGGTTAACTCTTCGGAGTGCCTGCCTCCTGCCGTTTATATTCCCTCTTCATTCTCTATACTGGAATCACTTTGTCATTGTCAGGAATAGAGTCTGGATGCAGCAGAACTAGTCATGTTCCTTGAACTCTTTCCATTTGTATGTTTTAAGATAGATGTACTTCTGTAGAGCCAAGGAACTGAACCACAAAGCAGATACTCACATACTTTATAAAGTAACTCACTCATTCCCGGTCTTTTCATAATTAAACCCACAGACACGTGACTTCATGACACGTCCCATTCTCCTCTTAGAAATACATGGGTGCATCTATTTTTTGAACTAAAATGAATTAAAATTAATTTTCTGAAACATTCATAATTAAGATTATCCACTAAGATAGCTGGGGCTATCCTCAGAGTTACAAAAAGTCAGTTTGAAATCACATTGCATGAAATACACTTCGAAGTTCTTAAGTACATTTATGTTTTGTCTCTCTTTCTTAATTCCCTTAGAGTGGGTGTGTGATGGGAATAGAATCAAACAAAGAGGAAATTATAAGGCAGCATCTGTGGTGAATGATAAAAAGGGAAGATACATATGATCACTTTGGTGTTCATGTGACCACTTATCTCTATCCATTTTAGAAACAAACAGAAATTGAATGACAGAAAGTCACCTGTGAGTTTAAGAAACCCCATAAAGTCCTGCTTTCTCTTGGGATGGTCACTGTTGATCTAGAAACTGGAGGAAGGACAGGCTTCTCGCTGCAGCTGGGAAGCAGCCCTGACTTTTTTTTTTTTTTTAGCTCAAAAGGAGGATACATGTGGAAAGCACTTGTTGGCTGGGAGCTCAAAGCATTTTCCTTTTTCTGTCCCTGGAGAACCTGCTGACCAAGAGGTAAATTGTCAGCATAACAAGCTCTGCGAGGCAATCTAAATGGGCACTGGCCCATGCTACTTCTGAAAGAGAAAGGGGATTAAAGGTTTGACAAGCCCAGGAGATCTGGATACAGATTTAACAGCTATCTGCTGCCCTGAGTACGCAGAGAGGGTCCCAGGCAGGGCTCCTTCTCACATTCCTTGTAGTCCTAAAGTGTCTCAAAACTCTTAAGGAAAACCGCCTAGCTAAGTTGTTGACATTCACAGTGGAGACAAGGACTGAAGGGAACCTAGCCGGGAGGAGGGAAGAGGGAAGAGGGGGCAGCAGGTCTGGACAAGCTGTCAGGGAGAGCTTGGCCAGTGGCCTCAGGATGGCAGTAAAGCTTAAGCCTGAGAAAGGCTGGCTCCTGACTCCTCAGCCCAGTGCTAGGGAGAGGGGCCAGAACTCCGGGAAGTGGGCACTTGCCTGA
>NW_011903728.1:0-1077 GCF_000151845.1 Pteropus vampyrus | reverse complement strand
AGACCGTTCGTTGTGATTAGGTTGAAAGAAAATAGAGCGGTAAGAGAGAAAGTCATATTGTAAGGAATTGACCTGTGAGTAGGTGGTAAGCAGGTGGGGAGCACGTATAAAATATTTTTCCAGGAAGTTTAACGTTGAGATAGATTGGCATAGGGTGGTATCTGAGTAGAGGGCTAAGAAGGCAGTTTTAGAAGCGAGAAGATCTGAGTTTGTCATATGCCGAGGAGGAAGAGACGTGCACCCAGCAGGGAGACTGTTGGCAAGGGAGAGGATGATTCTTCCTCGGCCAGGGCACGGAGATGTCAGGGAGAGGCAGGTAGGCTTCCTAGTCATGAGGGTGCTCCCATAGGATAGGAGGACGACATGAGTTTTTCTCCTGCAAACTTGGACATTTGGAAGCCAAAACATGAAGCTGGGGGAGTCTCTTGGCCCAGAGGTCATCCAGAGAACAGGAGTGCGGAAACGCAGGTGGCAGCGACAGCATGATGACGTGGCTGGCCATGGGAGTCTGGCCGAATAAGAGTGGAGATGGAGATTACGTACCTAAGAATTAGACGATGACGAAGCGAAGGCACAGAGTCGAAGCAGCCAGTCCAAAGTCATGCAGCTAGGAAATGGCGGAATTGACATTTGAACCCAGATCTGGGACTCCATTATCCAGTTGAGCACGTCACGGAAGAGACGCGTCGCTTTTCTGTCACTGGGGATAGAATAAAAAGGATGGCGTGGAAAGAGGAGGACAATGTCCTGAACATGAAGGCAGAATTCGGCGCGAAGTTCCTTTGAACAGCGACAAAGGAGTAAGGAGGCTTTCCTTGGTAGGAACCAAGCTGTCGAATTAGGGATTCGGTTCTATTTCTCTTCTCGGGCCCCTTTTAAGTACAACGGGTCTCGGGGTTATTAATATGTAGAACAGGACAATTGGCAAAGCACTTGCACTTCACCTCTGTACCTTCACGACAGTCTCTGAAGGTGCTGTTGTGATTATACTCATTTTACCGAGAAGAGAAACAAGGTCCAAGACTGCAATTTGCCCATGGTGGCACAGGAAGTGACAGGTACAGGCGTGTGGTCCGA
>NW_011903727.1:0-1005 GCF_000151845.1 Pteropus vampyrus | reverse complement strand
AAAAGACTAGCTTTATTGGAAAGGAGAGTAAAGCAATAGTACACTTCCAGGTGAGGAAGAGACCTGAGCAAGAACAGGGTGGCTTAAGGGCCTTAGCTTGCTTTTTAACACAGAGTCAAAATTGAAGGCCATGAGGAGATGGGATGAGGATGACAGGGAAAGCTTTGCCTAGAGTTATTGAAAGAGGAGCTTTAGAAAGAGAATTTGCTGAAATACACTAGTACCAACCTTACATTCTAGTTTTGCCTTTTCTGGGTGCCTAGAGTTCTATTCCATCTGTTGTGCATGGCTCAAATAATTTCATCTTCCGTATGAAAATAGTAGTCCTGGGATTTGGATCAGAGTGCATGGACACTTTGGGTTACTCCAGTAAGTTTCCGAAGAGAGGACTATAGCTCAGAGTGGGACAAATCCATGGATTTGAATTCTGAGACATGACTAGTGAGGAAAAAATCAAGGTTTTGGAACTGAGGCTGGATGGAAGGCTTCTCTTTTATAGCCTTCACTGAGCTTAAGTTCTAACTGCTGGACTTTGAAGAGGCAGATAATGAAATTACAGAGTATTAAGAGGGATAATCTAGGATATCTAGGATATCTTCTCTCTCTGTCTCTCTGTCTCTCTGTCTCTCTGTCTTTCTCTCTCTCTCTGTCTCTCTCTCTCTCTCTCTTTCTCACACACACACACACACACACACACACACATAGGTAACAGAAATAAGTAGAAAGAGATGGGGTGATGGTTTGGTAAAACCTCACAGTTGTAGTATAATCCACTGGCGGGTACTTTTCTCCTCTCTTCCACAATAGAAACAAATCCTAAGAGGATGATTCTGGGATGCTTTGAAGACAATAGACTTGGGAGCAGATTATATTCCACACAGATCCTTCAGTCTGCTGGAAGAGCGTATCCTCCAAATTCTTTTATTTGCAGGTTCTCATTTAGTTATTAATAGAATATACATCACTGATTAATAAAATGAACAAAGAATTCCTAATACTATAATC
>NW_011903726.1:0-2060 GCF_000151845.1 Pteropus vampyrus | reverse complement strand
TTCTCCTGGTTTCTCTACTAAGACAAGGATCTGTTCAGCAAAACAATCTCTTTAGGGCTTTGCTAAGTGGCAAGGGAGCATGAAAAACTTTCTCACATTTCTGGGATTGCAGAATGAGGAATTGTACAGTTGGAACCCAAAGCATTTGTGGAATTAATCTGGAGGTATGAAAAATGTAAAACTATGCAAAGGCAGTTATATCTACTTTGCTCCCCCGTTCCAAAAAAAAAAAAAAAAAAAAGGTTTTGAGATAAAATGAAGAAAGCTATTTATCAGTCGTGACAATGTTGTCCCTTTATCTACTTTCTCCTAAATGAACAAGCTCATGATAAGTTTGTTTAAATTCTAAATGTAAACACCCAGGAAGAATGCAGTCATGATGTGAAACCTGGAATTTTTTTTTTTGACGTTTTATTTGTAAAAGGTGGCTGTGTTCATTAGTGGTGGTTAGGGGCCTGGAGAAGCAGGAAGGAACAATTACTGGCTAATCTTTGTAATTAGAAATCTTCTCCCGTGTCTCTGGCATGCCTGTCTGGAAATGAGTTTCCTAAGCCGACTCGGAATTTGGGGCACATTCGGAGCTCTGAAAAACGATGAGGATAGTTGCCTCCGACCATCACAGAACAGGGATTAAAAGCCTTCTTATCGCTCCCACGCTTTCTAATGACTTTCATTCTTTGTTTATTGTCAGTTTGGGCAGATAATTTCATATTCACAATCCAGATAAAATTTGAAGTTTCAAAGGACCCATCCTCAGTGGGTTTACAAGTAAAATCCATTTCTTGGCAATTTTAACGACCACATAATCAATCTTACTTGGGCCGTCCGGGATTTTCACAATCACTGACATATTCTAGTTTTCAATAAAAGGACATGGGAAATTGAGAAACCTTGATTATTCCAACCATTCCTACCTTAAATTCATAACAATCAGAGGGACACCGAAGTGCAGCCATGTCGGCTGAAGAATCCAAGCGTTTGGGACAGAAGGAGCTGCTGTCACCTTCTTCCTGAGCTAGATTCCGACGGCAGGTTCGCAGGTTTACGGCCGTGTTGGGACTGTTATCGCATATGCTGTTTGAGAGGACAGTCAAGCTGCTTCGAGAGTCTTAGAGTCTGTCTAAGAAATTACGTTTCAGTGTTGTTTTCACAGAAAATTCCCATCCTTTAAAAATGATACTGCGTGTGTGAGTGTATATGTATGAGAGAGTGTATCATGTACGTAGGGATTAGATGAATGTGTGGGAAGACGTTGGAGCAAAACAGAACCTGCTAGTTCCATATGACTAACTCAAGGCAATGACAAAGTTAACTTATGGTTAGTATAATGATGACGGTAACCTACGGTAGAGAGAAATCACTTCGTTAACCTTGTCAAATATTGTCTCCCTGAATGGGCTCCCTGTATGCTGTTTTATAACACCTTGTCCGAGTTATAAAACCCAGCTCGAGGATCTTTTCTTCTGAGCTTTATCCCTCTCTCCATATGGTGATGAAAATTATTCCTTTGACAAACCCCATGAGGGAAAGACTCGCTGTGCCAGCACAGTGCCTGGCACATCTTAGGTTCTTAGGAAATACTATTGGATGAATGAATGAAAGAATGTTGCCACTCTATTTATATTTCCCTCTCCACCCTCCAATTCATTACATGACATTATAGATATTTGATCTGAGATCCATTTAGGGTAAAGATATTACCTCTTAATCACCCAGATCCTATCATAGTACTTGGTCAATGAACCTTTGCTAAAGGAATCGAAGATGGCTGAACACATGCTCATTGGCACTCCCTGGGAATTCTTTGTTCATGAAGAACGATTGCAATTTCTAATCTCCTTCGCATATTCAGCATCTCATGGGCCAAGATAGAAGTCAGACATGCTGATCTCATCAGTGTAAAATTCAGTAGCTCAGCGACGGCAAAGAGAAACATTCTACAATATAGAGATGACTAGATTTGAAAATGTTTAGTTTTCTTTCTTTCTTTCTTTCTTTCTTTCTTTCTTTCTTTCTTTCTTTCTTTCTTTCTTTCTTTCTTTCTCTCTCTCTCTCTCTCT
>NW_011903725.1:0-2211 GCF_000151845.1 Pteropus vampyrus | reverse complement strand
GGTCTGACTTTTAGAGTCAGTATGGCTTAGGCTTGAGCTAGGACTCCTCCTACATAAGCATCTGAGGGGCATGGATCACAGCAGTGCTTCTCAAATTTTAATATGTCCAGGAATCCTGGGATCCTATTAAAATGCAGATTCCAGTTAGGGTGGGGCCTAAGACACTAATATTGCAGGTTGGGGACCCACACACTGAGTGGTAAAGCACTAATTAGATGTCTTGTGTAGTCTTTTTAAATTGATTACAAGATTCTGATTTATAGAAAGAACTGGCAAAGGTTCAAAATACCAAAGAAATCTTCTAGGAGAAATTTATTTAGTATAATGCTTGATCTTATTAATAACAAATGTGTCCTTTAAAAATTTTTAAAATTATATTTATATTTTATTTTTTCTGTTTTATTCTTTTTAAAATATTTTTTTATTTTTAAATTATAGTTAGCATACAATATTATATTAGTTTCGGTATACAACATAGCAATTAGACATTTATATAACTCATGAAGTGATCATCCTAAGTCTAGTACCCATCTGACACCACACATAGTTATTACAATATTATTAACTACATTCCTTATGCTGTACTTCACATCCCTATGACTATTTTGTACTTCTTAATCCCTACCCCTTTTTCACCCACTCCTCCAACCCCGCTTCCATCTGGCAACCCTCAAAATGTTCTCTGTATCTATGAGTTTGTTTCCGTTTTGTTCTTAAGAGTCCACGTGTAAGTGAAATCATATGGCGTTTGTCTTTCTCTGCCTTACTCCACTCAGCATAATACCCTCTAGGTCCATCCATGTTGTTGCAGATGGCAAGAATTCATTCTTTAAAAGAATTTTTTAATGGCTGAGTAATATTCCATTGTATATGTACCACCTCTTCTTTATCCATTCATCCTCTGATGGACACTCAGATTGCCTCCATATCTTCGCTATTGTAAATAACACTGCAATGAACATGTGGATTCACATGTCCATTCAAAGTAGTATTTTGGGTTTCTTTGGATAAATACCCAGAAGTGGAATTATTGCGCCCTTCTTTGTCTCTTGTTATAGCCTTTGTTTTAAAGTCTATTTTGTCTGGTATAAGTATTGTTATCTCAAGTACTTTTTTTTTCATTTCCATTTTCATGAAATATCTTGTTCCATTCTTTTACTTTCAGTCTGCGTGTGTCTCTCAATCAGAAGTGAGTCTCTGGTAGCATATATAAGGGTCTCATTTTCTTATCCATTCAGCTACCCTATCTTTTGATTGGAGCATTTAATCCTTTTACATTTAAAGTAATTATTTATAGATATGTAGTTATTGCCATTTTATTATTCATATTTTTAATCTTCCCCCCCCTTCTTTTTCTTCTTAAACAAGTCCCTCTGAATTTCTTGGAATACTGGTTGGGTGTTGATAAACTCCTTTAGCTTTTTATTGTCTGGAAAGCTCTTTATCTGGCTTTCAATTATAAATGATAGCTTTGCTGGGTAAAATAATCTTGGTTGTAGGTCCTTATTTTTCATCACTTTGAGTATTTCATGACAATCTCTCCTGGCCTGCAATGTTTTATTTGAGAAATCAGCTGACCGTCTCATGGAAGCTCTCTGGTAGGCAACTAGTTGCTTTTCTTTTGATGCTTTTAAGATACTCTTTGTCTTTAAAGTTTGGCACTTTAATTATGATTTGTCTTGATGTGGGCCTGTTTGGGTTCATCTTGTTTGGAACTCTCTTCACTTCTTAAGCTTGTAGGTCTATCTCCTTTGCCAGGTTAGGGAAATTTTCCATCAGTATTTCTTCAAATAGGTTTTCAATTCCTTGTTCTCTCTCTTCTTCTGGTACCTTTATGATGTGAATGTTAGTACACTTGATGTTGTCAGAGGTCCATTAAACTATCCTCATTTTTTAAGACTCTTTCTTCTCATTGCTGTTCTGATTGGGTGTTTTCTGCTACCTTATCTTCTAAATCACTGATTGGATCCTCTGCTTCATCTAATCTACTGTTGATTCCCTCTAATGTAGGCTTCATTTCAATTATTTTATTCTTCATTTCTGACTGATTCTTTTTATGGTTTCTATCTCCATTTTGATGTTTTCTATCTCTTTAAGTTCTCACCAAGTTCATCTACTTCCCCTAAGTTCATTGAGCATTCTAATAACCAGTGTTCTGAACTCTGTATCTGGTAGATTATTTGTCTCCATTTTGTTTAGTTTTTTTTTTTT
>NW_011903724.1:0-2918 GCF_000151845.1 Pteropus vampyrus | reverse complement strand
CTGCTAGATCTTGTCATTTAATGCACTCACATAAGAGCACATATATTACAATTTTCAGATGTATTATTTTAATGTATTAAATCTATGTTTCAGTATATTTGGTTTCTACTGTAATCATATGTATCTTAATCTAGATGTTAAAAACCATTAACATGCGAATGGGTCCTGAGGCTTCATCATCTTGTCAAAGGGATCCACAACACAAAGCAGTTTAAGGACATCAACAGATAAATAAGGCTGGTGTTGGTGAGTTCAGAGACCTAGTCTACAGCCAGGTCTAGGGTTGTTTGGACAGAACTAAAGTAGGCAAACTGCTTGGGGAAAGACCACTTGCTGGCTGTGGAGAGCATGTGACAGGAGATTTAGCAGAACTAGCACCCCAGGATCAGGAAAACACAGCAAAGCTACAGGAAGGATTTTTGGTAAGCCTTAGGCAAGGCTTGCGAACTGGTGATCCAGAAGTGAAAATCTGTCAGTAAGTGTGTTTTGCTTGGCCTCCACACACTTTTTAGAATATGAATTTGCATACCGTCAAATAGGAAGAGTAGTGTATTTCTTCACGGTGCCTAATACCTCTTTTCATTTTATACTAAGCCTCTTTCATTCATTGATGCTATGCCATGCTCCTGTAAGCATTTGTTTGCAACTTTGAAGAAATCAGTAATAGAGATCATTGGAAAATGCAGTGAGCGCCACTATAGTGAGAGGCCTGAGTGCTCGTATATGTCTCCTACTAGATTAAAAGCTCTATGAGGGCAGCAGTTCCGCCGATGATGTAAATTACTGTGGGACCAGCATCTGTCACGTACACCAAAAACACTCCAAAAATGTCAAGAGCCAGGGCCAAATCTGCAGTCTCCACAATGACAGGAACACCCAGTGCCTGGGGGACTGAGGTCTCAGGCACAAGAAGAAGGAAGGGTAGGGATTCAAAACCCAGGAAAGAAACCAAAGTTAGATGTTCTCTGCCAGAAACTGAAGAAGCTGAGTGGGTAAGTTTTAGGTAGAAGGTCAATTAAGGAATGAAACCAAGCAGAATTGGCCAAATATTTGCCTTCTCTGTATGTCTTTAATTTCTCCGCTTGGAAATAAATATTGGACTCAGGTGTGGGGCAAGATTAAACTTGTAAGTGGGGCCAAGAGCAGAGATAAAGGAACCAGGCAGGATTTTGGCTCATATCGGAGAGACGTTGCCTGGCTAGTGTCTGCCATATTGAAAGCATGGCATAGTTATCTGTGTCTGCTGAATAAGTGAGTACACTGGGTTACACGGTGTCTTGCCACTGCTTCATTGTGTATATTCTGCTAAACCGGGGATCACAAAAACTAAATGTCCACAGAGACCAGTCAGTACACATAAAGGAGTAAAGTGGTATCTATCAAGTGGCATTGACTATTGCAAATGGTTCTTGCCCCATCTGAAAGGGAGGAGCAGCCACTCGGCTCCAGACAATTGGCACAGAAGGATCTCTGGGCTATTGAAAACAAACAAACAAAACCACAAAAAAACTAAACTTCTATTTTTAATTTTTACTTTTCAATTTGAGTTGACGTTCAATATTAGTTTCAGGTATACAGAATAATGGTTAGACATTTATATTATCTGCGAAGTGATCCCCCAATTAGTCTAGTACCTACCTGGCACATATATAATTATTACAATATCATTGACTATAATCCCTATGCTGTACTTCACGTTCCCATGACTATTTGTAACTACCAATTTGTACTTCTTAATCCCTTCACCTTTTTCACCCAGCCCCAACCCTCTTCCCTTCTGGAAATCCCTAGTTTGTTCTCTGTATTCATGAGTCTGTTTTCATTTTGTTTATTTTGTTCTTTAGATTTCATGTGTAAGTGAAATCATATGGTATTTGTCTTTCTCTGACTTATTTTACTTAGCATAATACCCTCTAGTTCCATCTATGTTGCTGCAAATGGAAAGATTTCATTTTTATGGATGAGTAATATTCCACTGTATATATGTGCCACAGTTTCTTCATCCAATCATCTATTGATGAACATTTAAGTCGTTTCCATATCTTGGCTATTGTAAATGATGCTGTGGTGAACGTAGGCATGCATATGTTTTTTCAAATTAGTGTTTTGGATTTCTCCAGATAAATACCCCAAAGTGTAATTGCTAGGTCATAAAGTATTCTATTTTTAATTTTTAGAGGAATTTCCAGACTGTTTTCCGTAGTAGCTATACCAATTTGCAATCCCACCAACAGTGCAACAACAAGCTCCTTATTTTTCAAAATCAAGTGTAATTTTTTTAAATGTGAAATCTCCCTACATTAAAATCCTGGTAGTTAATTTGATTTAAAAAATAAACAAACAAAAAAACCAAAATGCATACATGGAAGCTACCATAGGTCAAAAAATTGACTTCTACAGATTGTTTATGTACTTATAGCCATCACGTTTCAATATTTGCCCAAATATGGTGGGGCGAGTGAGGCATTTCCCTTGGGTATAAAATTTAAGGTGGAACCAAAAAACTCAGCAATCAAGGTGAATTATGTTTTAAAGTAATATTTTCAAAAATAATCAGAAAAGCAGGACTATGCTGAGCTACATTAAAGCCTGAGGATAAAGGATAAATCAGTAATACTGATCGTGTCTTTATTTAAAAATGATGTTTTGTTCACCATGGATTTTGGGCATTAATTTTGATTTTAAAAAATACTTCGTTAAAATATTATTTATCTTGATTACTGAGATTTTAAAATTTCTAGCTGAGCGCTAGTGCCTCAGTCAACCTCGCCCTGTCTCCTCTCCTATATTCATTTCCTACACCTAAAAATTAAGGAGCTCGGGCCAGATCTGTAATCCCTAACCCTGTCTGAAGCCAAATGACCTAGGGAGCTTGTTGCATTACAAATTCCTGCATCTGAGCGCTGGAACTTCTGACA
>NW_011903723.1:0-2825 GCF_000151845.1 Pteropus vampyrus | reverse complement strand
CTTGCTCTTTAGAAGACAAGTCATGCTAGAAACCCAGTTTGGGGGTAATCCTTTTTCCCTGGAGTGAGATCAAGGCTTTGAAGGGAAGAGAGAGTGTTCCAGGCAGCTGCTGGAGGAGGCTCTCTGCTCTGGGTCCTGAGCATGGTGGAAGAAGGGGCCTTGCTAAGGGTGGGAGAAGAGGACAGATCGGGGATGAGAGGCCACCCCACCCTGTCAGCCCTGAGGTCTCAGCTGCAAGAGACCTTTCCTGACCAGCAAATCCTGTTATTTTCTCTTTCGCAACTTATTTTCTTTCCAAGCACTTTTCTCCATTTGTGATGATAAACTTATTCGTGTGTCTGTTTGTTTAGTGTCTCTCTTAGACACTAGATTATGCAGGGGTGATATTTGTTTTGTTTAGCCGTATACCAGGTGTGAGCACAGTACCTGGCACGTAACAAGCACCCAATAAATATTTGTCAAATGAAAAAACAAATAAATGTTATTACTAAGTAATGGTTCTTTTTCAAGAATGATTCTCTCAGGCTCTTGATGTCTCATGATGTGCTTGATCTTCCAGATAAATAGATCAGGAGAAAAGACATCCCTATGTGATCCTGTCTTGAGCAAGTAGAGATTTGGTAGTCTCATGTTGTATCTGTGATTAAGATCATAAAATAGGCACTGCACATAATTGTATCATTGAGGTAGTAGGTGATTTAAGATTGGGAGGGAAAAGGAAGGACACCAAGAGGCTTTCAGAGGTCAATAGAGTAGTTAGATTTTGGGCCCCAAAGCCTGAGGCTAAGTTTTCCAACTCCATGCCATGTAGTGGGCACTGAACACATTACACAATAAGTGAATGAGTGAGGAAAGGTTAGAAAGGTTAGAAATAGTGTCTTTGTAGATAACAAAGTAAGTGAGTCTATGAGAAAAAGAACTGCCAGTGCCTGCCTAAAAGGAAGCAAGAGTGTTTGAATGCTACCCCTATGTTCATGAAGTAATTTCACCACAGCAGGAAGTAGAGCATTCAATTTCCCAGCCTGCCTTTTCCCTCCTATGCTCTGGCCTGAGGGCATCTGCTAATGGCCTGGTGCCTTCCAGAACAGGGGCAGCCAGGGTGCCAGGCTGTTTCTCTGGACTCTAAGTGTGGTGGAACTGGAAGATATTACCCGTCATTATGAAGGTGTAGACAAGGGAAGCCCTGTGTCTTAGAGGAGCCATCAGCAGAACTACCTTCCCTCAAGAAAAGGCGCTTACAGGGAGTTCAGGAGGCAAGAAAGCTCCCTCAATGCCCTGTATCATTCTTTCACTGAAGACAACTGGATCCATGGGCTGCCTGGTCTTAAAGGCAGGGCCTCAGACAGACCCCGGAAACATTAGCCAGGACTGGCAAAGAAATTACCCAGCAGTATGTGTAGCCTACATGGAGCCTACCGAGAACCCCGGAAACATTAGCCAGGACTGGCAAAGAAATTACCCAGCAGTATGTGTAGCCTACATGGAAAGACTTGGTGGACCTTGCTGGACTAGATCAACAATGGTTGCTGCGTGGGCAAAGGAGACCTTGAGAGGAGGGATGGGGCTTGACTTGGGCCCTGAGAGTAACCTAAATGATCAGAGGGGCAGGGGATCTTGGAAAGGAGAGAGCAGACTGTGAAGACAGGATGGAGGAGACAGACACAGGGTCTCAGGGGAAAGGAGGCAGACAGAAGATTCAAGAGAAGGCATGTCTGTACCTGAGGAATGGCTGTGGAGATGGACTGTATATCCAGAAGGCTAGACCTGTGCAGTTCTCGCAGGCTGGAAACGCAGGACCATGAAGATGAAGGCACAAAGATGGCACTGAGGACTGAGAGAGGTAAAAGGTAGTGAGAGCCTCCAGTCAGTAGAACAAACAACACACACCCTGCTGAGAGGACTGGGGAATGTGAACACAGATTTGGAAGCCAAAAGAATTCCTACAGTGGAGTATTAGATACCTGGTTTACTAAATATTAGGAAAGATGTGATCATTTGAAATTACCATGAATTCCCTGAGTTTTGTCAAATTAACCTCATATTTTGGTCAGAGCTAGTAATCTTCCAGATAAATAGATCAGGAGAAATGACATCACGATGTGACTCTGTCTTGTGCAATCAGAGACTTTGTAGTCTCATGTTGTATCTGTGATTAAGATGAAAAAATGTTCACTGCACAAATTCTATCATTGGGGAAGCCATGATGGTTGAAGTGAGGTGGAGACAAAGTTAAGGGTGAGCATATAATTTATCATCTCAACAGGTTCACTTTTTTGAGCGTGAAAGGGGACTTGTGTCAGCTCGGTCCTCTGGGAAGCAGACACTGAGAATGAGTTAGGAGGGCAAAATTTTTATTGAGGAGTAACACTTATGAAAGGAAAAAGAAGGAAGAAGTAGGATTGGATGGGGGAAGCTGTGAAACCACGATGCAGATCTACTAGAGTCTCTGCCAGTCCCACAGAGAGCTCTGGAGAAAGCATCGACCATTAGAAGAGTCCTATGTTGTATGGAAGTGGCTGGGCCCTTATACCACCTTGCTCAGTGGTTGCCCAGGATGACTTGCTCAAAAATCAGGGTTCAACAAGTTCTTCCTTGAATGGGCATCTGAATAGCAGAGCTCTGAGTCTGGCACAGGACATCGTTAACAATTATGCTGGACAGCAGAGAGTAAACCAGGGCATCCGGCCGCTGTATTTCCAGAGAACTTGTATAGATTCAGTCTTGAGTCTACCCTATTCTATGCTGATCCAATCCTGTTAATTTTTTTTTCCTTTAACTAATTTCTTGTCTTGAATAAAATAGCTAATATTTATTGAGTGCTTATT
>NW_011903722.1:0-2085 GCF_000151845.1 Pteropus vampyrus | reverse complement strand
GAATTTAGACCAATGAAATGTAATTTTGTTTAATACAAGGAAGAACATTCCAAAAGAGTGCAATAAAAATGAATCGAGCTGCCTCAGGAAGTAGTACATCTCTGTGACTGGAACACTTAGATATATACTAAATAGTCATTTGATGAATATGTTAAGTAGGTAAGTCAAAATGTTGGTTAAAAAAATCTCTATTACGTGACATTCCAATTAACCTCCAAATTTGATGTTTGTTTTCTTATTATACTATAGGCTATTCTAACAAGAAGTTTAAAAGTTTTTTTGTTGTTGATTGTTTTCAGAATGAATGCTGCCTGGCTTCTCTTTGAGGAGCCAGGACAAAAGCTTGGTAGGCATGTTACCAACTGATGTACCATCAAGATTATTTTCTCAAAAAAGTATGAGAAAGTGTCACTCGGAATACAAATTATGGTTTAGAGGAAAGGAAGTCATCCAGGGAGGCAGTGTCAAGTCTGAGGGTGAGGAGAGACAAGAGATGTGAGAACCAATAACAAGATCAGAAAACGTCAGAAAGCAGCGAAGGGAATGGGACAAAGCAAGAGGGTCAGAAACGGCAGCGAACAATGAGCAAGTATTACCTTCTGTGGTGCTTTATGCCAGGCGAGGGTCTCAGAGGAATAGTGGGGGGCTTGAAAAAAGAGGAAACATTTATAGAGACAATAGTAGAATAGTATTTTTCATCTCAAGTATTTACATAAAATTGCAAAGATAAATTTTAAGAATTTTGATGCACTAACGAATATAGAATGTGTGATAGGAGTTCAAAATGCTAGGGGGGAAAAAAACCTGAATTTCTTAAAATTTCAATGTAACTGCAAACTCACGTACAGAAATTTAAACCTAGGCGAGGAAAAGCAATCACACTTTAGTATTTAACTCTTTTGTAGGATTTTAACTCTTCGGCTCTCAATAAGGGAGTCTGCTGTTAGAGGACAGTTCATGCTTCTTTCAGTCAAATGGAAGCCATAGAACCGTCATCGGTTCATGACATAAAGGCAAAGAGCATGAGCTTTGCAACTCTACAGGCACAAAGTCAAATTCTGGCTTTGCTTTTGCTAAGTTCCTTTGTAGGAAATGGCATGACCTCTCCGTGCTTCAACTTTCTTGTTTATAAGTAAAAAGTTGTTCTGAGGGTTAAGTGAAAAAATATATTTGGTGAGTTTAGCACAGTTCTTAGAACATTATAAGTGTGGCTATGGTAATAAGTTTTTTAAAGGTTTGGTGCATGCATCTGTTCATTAATTAAAAGTTTACTGACTGTCAAAGCTTGGCCTGATTTATTCAGCATCACCATTACCAAGACTAGAGATTTTCACAAAATCCAAGCACAAGGGGAACCAATGATGGCGTCTAAATAAGAAGGAAGACCCTACGTTAAAATCTGGAGTTGTGATGAACTTTTCACTCTGCTTCCTGAAAAGAAAAAGCAAAATGGTCTCTGTCGTAAACAGATCTCCATATATTGCAATGCTATAGTGTGAAGTGAGTGATAGTGTCATCCAGGGGTCATTTGTACAAACCAAGAGCCCAGCAGAATCTGGGCTTCTCTGAACATGCTGGGCTTCCTCTCAACCTGATACCGACAACGAGTTAAACAACAGCCAAATTTACTTCATTCAGATCATTTATTTTGATAAAGTATCTTCTAAGTTTAGCTTCCCAGGGTTAAGACAGTCACTTTACTTAATTTACAGCTCTGTTAACTTGACAACATATCAAAGATACAGCAAAACTTGGCACTTGACCAGGGAAATTGTGCATGTGTTAGGTCAATTTTCAAAAATGTTTTGAAATTGCAGTGAATCCGCAGTTAGCTTCCTGGCATATAAATCATTGTAATGGACTCATTAATAGGTAACTTGGAAGTGGAGAAAGATGGGAAAGGTGGAATGAGATTAGAGAGGAGTCTTGACCTTTCAAGGAAGGGTAGGATGAAAGAATAGGGGATGTGAAAGAGGCACCAGCAAGACAGAGGTTTACAGTCAAAATCCTAGTTCCTCAGCCACCATATAATCTATAAATTACCAGAATGACTGTAATGTAAATAAGCTTTTAAATATCTAGTTC
>NW_011903721.1:0-2127 GCF_000151845.1 Pteropus vampyrus | reverse complement strand
GTAACTTCCTGAATAGACAGCAACAATTTTTATACCTGTTCACAATCCAGTAAAAATTATAGTCCTCCTCCTACATTAACTCATATTTAAATGTATGTTCAATAACTACATATAGAGCCTTATATCTCACCCACACATCAAAATTCACATCACACAGTATAATATATATGACTTTCAAGAGTTATGCAAAATTCATATGCCAATAGCACATTTTGCTCTTAAATTTCCCTTTCTTGAAAAAATAAGACAAAGTGCTTAAGATCTCAAATTTACAAAAACTAAAATGTCAAAAGGCAAAGAGGTATAATTTCAATTAAAAGGTATATAAGGTCATGGGATACTGATGACAGACCTGAGTTCCACAAAAAGGAAGTTATTTAATAAGAGATTTTAAATTTTCTCATATAAAGTGAGATGACTAGATTAGTTCAACTCTAAGGTTCCTTCTTACCATAAAATTCCAAGGTTAATTAGGAAATTATTTAAATAATTCATTTTTATTATAATAAAAGTACTATTGATGTCAATTTTGAACAATATATGGGCATTTTTCTGCATTTGATTTATAGACATATAGACATAACTTCCTGAACTTAGCCATGTGCAGAAATTTACTTACTAAAACTTATAGAAACAACATTTCTAATTATTGTTAAATTAATCAAATCTAGATTTTTATGGCAATACATTCTATAAATGGGTAGCTCTTATTATGTCATATTTTCAATAATGTTTGAGCGAGCAGTTTCACTTTACTACAATAGAAAACTGTGAACGTGCATCATAAACTGATAGAAATGCTTTAGGAATTGAATTGAAATATTTTTACAAGTTTAAATCAATTCTCTACACTTTGAATTCAGGCACTATTTATTTTATAACAGGTATATGACCTAAAAATTTATTTGATCTTAAAACTAAAATTTATGTTCAATAACCATTGTAACAAAATACATAGTCATAAAACATTTCCATTAAAAATAGCATGTATTCATTGAACATACATTTGTTTTCATTCAACGTTATCACAGTTGCTTGAATTTGGTTTTACTTAAATTAAACTTAGACATAAACTCTCATTACTTACACATATTCTCAACACACATGGGTCCAACTAATACATATGCACACACACACCTCTATTTATGTATACTTTCACACACACACACACACACACACACACACACACAGATTTGGGTTTTTCTTCTCCCTGCTGCTACACCCAATCTTCTGAATGTAAGATTTTTGGAAAAGTGTCCTTGATAATGAAAGATTATTGAGTAGAAACAGCCACTGCCCTCTATCCTTAAAACTTTTTTTATGGTGGAAAAAATGGGCTTGACAATTTAAAAAAAAAGTACATGACCTCTTTAGCTATCTATAAATTGTTGACTAAGATCTAATGATTTACAAATACTTGCTTCAATTCCAGAGTCCAGTTTCACCACTCCCAGCATTACACAATCCAAATAACTACAAAATAAAAGGTACTTTGAAACTAAAATATATGTCTATAAAATATTGTCTCAATAAGCCATAGAAAGCTTCTCTCATCAAATAACTGTAATGTAGATAGGGATACACAAGAAACCACTAATTTATCACATTTCTCTCTAGGGAAGTTGGGGAGTTCTTTTTTTTTTTTTTCTCTTTTTCCTACTGTAGTTTATTCTTTCTCAAGGTAAGTATAGAAAAAGTAATAAACATTATAAAATAATAATTGATACTATATAATAAACCTTTTAAATTGTTTTCAATAATTTAACTCTTAGAACAGTTCTGCTGTACAGATTTTTATTATTATCCAATAAAGAAAACTGGGACACCCAGATTTTTTTCTGTCCACCATCACAGAGCTGCTAAGTGACGTTGTTGCCATATAAAACTGATCTCTTGTTTCTAAATTTAGAGGTCTTTCTAGAATCTCACAAAGAGATAGGAGAATATGCATCAAGCAGGTGTCTCAATTTGATGGGAAAAAATTGTATAATCCACCTAATTTCACAGCTGTTTACATATAGAAACCTAAAACGCATTCCTTGGTAGACTGACTCAGTATAATCTGTCCAAACTGGCCTCCTATGTTTGGGAGAATCATTAGCTATCATTAACCTCGGAAACACAATT
>NW_011903720.1:0-2286 GCF_000151845.1 Pteropus vampyrus | reverse complement strand
TTCTGCCAATACCCTTGAAAATTTCATCTCTGCACCTCGTTTTCAAATTTACTCATTAAATGATTATTTCTCTTACTTTATTCTATGTATTTTTCTAGGTATTGGAGACACATTAATATGACTTTGATGTCTGTTTTCATTGACTATTATGAGAGATATATACATATAAACAGTTGAAAAGGGAGTAAGAATGTAAAAAGTAATGTTACTAAAAAATTATTACGGATTCTGAAGAGAGATATAGGTAATATGCCCTGAACTTTAGAGGCAAAGTCAACTTATGCTGGGAGGGTATGGGGATATGTTCCAGAAAAAATTACAGAGAAAGTCATGACAGAGAGGGCAATGCTAGAATAATAAAACCCGGAGTATTGTGCTATTATAAAATTTGCATTTCTGGAAGAAAACAATCCGTATTTTAAAACCATCACTAAAAAACTATCAAAATTGGCTATAAAAAAGTAAATTCAGATATTTAAAAAAATACCTAGATTCCATCTGCATCAGTTCATGATGCACTCTGTCACCTTGAATTTGATTCAAGTCATTCATAAAAATCAGAGCATACTTTTTTTTGGATTAAAAAACAGTGACTTTTTATGACGCCACTGTACCTTAAAATGATTTCCCTATTCCATGATTTTGTCTTTGTTTTATTAACTGTTCTCAGAAGAAAGCTTGTTTAGCAAAATGTCTATTAAATAAAAGTGGAATTCCACTGAATATTATTTTAATATGAGACAAAGTAAAACTGATAAAAAAAAAAACTCCTTGTTTTGAGTGACAAAGAGTTCTATAAGAAATCTATAAGAAAATAATGTAAGAGAAACATAGTTGGTGATGAAATTTTGAAAAAACAAATATGTGAATGGCAAGGGAATAGAATGATTGCATAAAGCTAATGCTTTCAAGTAGAAGTTATGAAGGTCAATAACACGTGGAAATACCAGGTTGAGAAAAATATCGTTATGTTTCCTATTTTATTTTATTAGTAAGGAAAATATCTGTAAGCAAATCAATTCAATAAATATTGTTTCTTAATATTGTTTACTGATCAAACATTTGAAAAGCACTGTCCTAGGTATTATGGAGGTACTATGTCATAATTTTTTAAATCAGACAATTACCCAGTCTAGAAAATAAGATATAAGAATCAAATGATTCAAATAAATTACAGTAGAGATAGAGAATAATCCAAAAGAAATCAGATAAGCTTTAGTCAATGTTTATCCATTGAGTGACCACAGTCTACCAAAGCTAGGATTGAGCTAGAAAGAAGTAAATGTCACCAAGTTGCTGCAACGGTCGTTCATGAGTTTATAATTTGTAATTTTTAACTTCTAAGCAGAAATCGATAACTATAAAATATTTGCTATTATGTTATAAAGACTTAATAATATGAGATTCAAAGAAGAGAATGATTACTACATGATAAAAGTGCTAGAATCAAAGGTACACTTACATGTCTTAATAAGATAGTGGATCTCTTAGTCACCAGAAATGGGAATTTTAAAAAATAGAAACGTGAAAAAAGAGAGGTACTTGTAGAAAGGACCTCTTCAAAATAAATGTTATGTGCTGTAGCCAAGAACACAGTGGTCCTGAAGAAAGTCTCTTTTCTTCTGAGATGGTAATGAAAAACATCTTTCCTCGGCTATATAAAATGCATTTGGTTTAGAATATTTAAGTAACAAATAGATATTTTGAAAATAATCAGAATATAATTTACTTAAATTAGTGATACTCAAACAGATGAGGAAAAAATAAATCATAAAATGTTTTCTGAATCAACTGTTCATATTAGGTTGTACTTTTGAAGAGTTTTTAGGTCACTACGAGTTGCAATTGCAGGAGGAAAATCAAGATTCCCTTGTCAATCTTTCTGTAAGACAGTTGTACAGTATTAGAAATACACTGATATGTGACTATAAAGTGGGGAAAATACGAATAAAAAACCTTTAGCCTTGTGTATTTGTCTGTGTGTCTACATACATATGTTCTTTTAATGACTCGATTGCTATAAATCTGATTAACATGATTAAGTTATGAAGTTTTTGTTGTTAGAGGAGAAGATGAGGTTATATTTGATATTAGGATTACAATGAAAAATCTACTTTGTTTTAAATTGCATATGAAAACACAAGGGAATGCATATTGAACAAATAGAACACGTATCTGTCAGTGCAATTAAAATTTAAGTTGGCATCTTCAAGATGACAAAATGAAATCATTTTTAAGAAATCAAATTAACTAATACAATATTCATATAAACATTGGAGAAGTAGA
>NW_011903719.1:0-1858 GCF_000151845.1 Pteropus vampyrus | reverse complement strand
ACTCACACTCTAAACACTGGAAGTCTCATAGGCTGACCTAAATAGGGACTGCCGCAGGCTCAATCTGGACGACCCCAAACTCCATCCAAACTGCCCCCAAATCAAATTTCCCAACTTATTAGTCCACAGTTGATTTCTAGATCATTGCCATTAGTTAAATTATTTTTCTCTGAGTTTATATTGAAGTGAAGGAAGTTTTGGGTGAAATTGAGATAGCTGCTGCTTACCGAGACCCCCAGGCATGCAAACTGTCCACATTTCTCTAGTTAGGCCACAGGCAGCACTAGTTCATCCAAATCACTGATGCTCTGCAGTCTGATGTGCCTGTTACTTACCCCCGACAGAGGTGGTCGTTACCTTGGAAACATACTGATTATTCTACTAAGCTGTTCCACTGAAAATGCAACACAAAGTCAATGTCAAGATGAAGGGAGACCTCTCAGATCACCTGTTAGATCATAGAGTTTGGTTTTGAATTTAATCTCTGACTCCCACATGAATGTTGATCTGGCTTCTCTGGTACAAGGTAAGCTCCATGAGGTCAGGGACATGTATCTTCTACTACCTTTTGTCCCTTACAGCTTGTAGAACAATGGTTGGAAAAATTTGACCTGAAGAAGTATGAAAATGGCCCAGGGACTTTAGAAAAGAGGAAGTGTTCTACAGCTATTCAGTAGTACAGAAGAGGTGATCATTTAGGCAGAGCATGTGTAGACTTCATTACCATTGATCCAAGATGAGGAAATGGATACTAATGCTGGCTTTCAAGTTTTGCAGTGGATTTGGGGAAGGAAAGAAGTCCAGTGAAGAGAAGAGGTTAAGGTTTACAAGCTCTAGAGAAATGAATTTCTTTGACTCCCATTAACATTTGCTTCAATTTTTTTTTTTTTTGGAAGTAGAGTGGGTATAGACGGAGAAAGAGTGAATATTTTGAGAAATAAAATTGGAAATTTCCACAAGAAGGCATTTCCAAAATATATTCATGAAAAGACTGGATCTTTGGGTCTTAGATGTGTTTCAAAGAATAGAGGTTTTATGGTCAAATGTACCAGATTAAACCAAATTAATACATTGTGGGCATTGTTAATATGCGAATGTCAATTGTAAATTTCCAAGAAGAATTCTATAGTGGGTATCATTTCTCAAAATTGTTTAATCATGAAACTCTCAAAACCCTTCAATACTTTATTATGTATTATATTTCAGGGGTTGCAAACTGGTTGTTCTGATTTGCCTGGTTCAATATTTGAATTAATTTGACAAGTACATGGACTTATTAGTTTTATATTAGACTCTCTACTTTCTATTGTCTTATTCTCAATCTGATGCAGACAGTTAGTCACCTGCCTATAGACATTTGGTTTTCTACTCTTCTTATAGCTCACTTTGGCTGGTTCAGAAAAGAAAGGAGTGTGGTCTGTGAATATTAGAACTAAATGACTCTCATGGTCTTAGGACGCAAGAGAAATCCAGAACCTCCTCAATATCAGCAAAAAAAGCAGGAGAGAAGACGGTAGAGCCTCTAGTGGACTTTTCATTGTAGCTTCTATTCAATATAGGAATCCTTCCGTAAGTAGACATTTCATGCCTACTTTAACACTTTTAATGACAGGGGAATTGCTACTTATATATAGACTTAATATAGACATATATTAACCCATTTCCCATTTGCCCTGAGAAGACTCGCCGGCAGTGCTTGCAGCTGTGGCATTTACCCTGAGATATCTCGCAGGTTACAGTCCTAACCTTACCTCCAAAGTTTGCCATGAAATATCTCATTTTTATTATTATTTTCGCACTGCTCTAGTATATCGAGAGTCTTTGGAAACAAATGACACCATTCTATTTATAGCATTCT
>NW_011903718.1:0-2275 GCF_000151845.1 Pteropus vampyrus | reverse complement strand
TAGAGCCGGGTCCACCTGGGGACGGCGTGCCGGGGGTTCTTTGTAGTCTTCTGAGCCAGGTCTGTGGAACTTAGCTCAGTGCCAGGCTCAAAGGAGATGCTCAGAAAGCACTTCCAGGTCCCTGGGTCCTATAATTGTCCATTCATACCTGCTGCCCCTTCCTTTTTTCATAGGAAAAAAAATAAAAAAGAAAATTTGCTTTTTTTTCAAAGACTTCTCAGGATGTGCAGGTGAATGGGGCTAATAAAGAAGACACGTCTGGTCCTCCTTTGCTGGGGAATTTATAGGAGGTAGAGTCTCAGCTGTCAGGCTGTCTGTCGGTAACTGATAACGTAAAATACGATGTTATCTGAAGAATGACAGAAGATCAGTGAGACTCCTGTGTAACTCTTGCTGCCCGGCAGATGTACTCTGTGACTCTTCCAAGGGCAAGAAGAGGGCTCATTAAGCCCAGAATTTCCCCAGCTAGTTGCTTAAAATCAAACAGTAAAACTGCGGAAGGGCAAAGCCTCTTTTCCCTCCTCCAGCAACCAGCAGGGTGTTCGCTTCTGACACAGGAGAGGCAGATAGTTCCAGTCTCAGGGAAAGGGGGCTCGGCTCGGGCAGCAGTTCTGGCTCTGTTGGGTGGTTACGGCAGGAGAAAAGACCTTTGAATAGGGAAACTGAGGAAAACAAGTGGGCGTGGACCCTGCACGTGAGGTTTAATGCTGATCTTTATACCAGGGCAGCCTCCTCCTGATTAGAATGCCATCTCCCAGGCCCTCATCTCCCTGACCACAAAGCACCTTGGGCCTCCTAAGTCTCAGCTCTCCACATGGAACAATTGAATTTTCTTTTCAGCTGCCTGTGATGTGATTCAGTGATCTTTGCCTTAACGTGGCTGGCTTCCATTCTACAGCTCTGAAAAATGTCTGTTTCTTTAAGCAGGTCTTAGAAGAAACCTCAGCTTTGATGTCTGTAGGCTTGTAGTTTTTGTGTTTTAGCCATATATATTATGAGACAGGCCCCCAGCTAGGAATAAATCAGAATTTTACATCCTAAAAATGTTAGGTTGTTTAAAATGGATTTTTTTTTTTTTTTTTTAAGCAGACGTGTGTTCAGACTGCTATAACAGAGTTCCAGAAACTGGATAGCTTTATAAACAATGGAAAATTTATTTTCACGGTTCTGGAGGCTGAAAGTCTGAGATTGGGTGCCAGTGTGGTTGGGCTCCGGTGAGGGCCCTCGTCTGGCTGCAGACTGGCAACTTCCTATTTCTTCACATGGCAGAAAGAGAGTGAGCTAGGTCTTGGGCTTTTTCTTATAAGGGCACTGGTCCCATTCATGACAACTCCGCCATCATGACCTAAGCACCCCCCAGAGGCCCTGCTCCCGGATACCATCGCGTTGCGGCTATAAGTCAACATCTGGATTTTGGAGGGATGCAAACATTCAGTCCATAACAGGATGTATATGGGATATGATATGCCTTGTGGAGAGCGAAATAAATAACTTCTGAAGTGTATGGGAAACTGTTAAAGTGGAAACATGGGAAATAGAAAATGGAGTGAATCAGCACCTCGATCAGGGATGAGGCAACCTGCGTTTCCAATCATTATCTCTCTCGGACAGTGCGCCTGACGCCCCAGGTCTCAGGAGCTGTTTCGTAGGAAGGTGTCTGTTCCCTATGCCCGAGGGACATGGTTTAATGATTTTAAAGAGTCAGAGTCAAATACGACATGAGTGATGAGACTGTAACGTCTGTTGCCCTTACTCACTGGTCACTGGTTCGATCTTTCCTGCTGACTTCAGCGGGGTTCTCTCCCTCCCCAGCTCCATGTACTGCAGGCCCAGGCCATGCGCCCAGAAGAGACACTTAACAGATGGGGCAGCAGGAGGAATCATGGAATCATGGAATTAAAGCTGTCTCGGGAGGTTTTTGAGGAATGTAAATTCGTAAAGTACTTAGAGTGTTACTGCTCCTTAAAAATTTTCGTGGAATTGGGGTGAAAGGGAGTGAAAGGATGGAAGGCAGGTGTTGGGAGCTGCTTTATTGCTTCCAGGGGAAATATGTCTTGGTTTCGTATTTAAGCCTGTTTTCTATTGTGCTGTCCGCAGATTGACCGCCGAGCTGTTCCTCCGTAGCCCTCTCTGTACTCGAGGGCCATTGTCATTTCTGGGCTTGTTCTTTGACTCTGTTGGCCCCCTTACTTTGGCTCTTTTGAAAAACAACAAAACACTTCTATTTTTGCCCCTTTATTTACTTTTACTATTCCTGTGTCTCATTTTTAACACC
>NW_011903717.1:0-2123 GCF_000151845.1 Pteropus vampyrus | reverse complement strand
CTTCTCTGTTCAATGACTCTAGGTTAGCAGATGCCTTTAGACTGAGATGGCCAGTGAAACTGAAAGGGTGACAAGTTTCAAGGATAAAGAGGTATTTAAGTTAGGAGTTGAGGGATGTGAAGTCTGCACATATATAAGGATGAAGTTAATGCAAATCTCAGCTGAGCGAAACAATGACCACACTTCCATTTACCTTCACCTAATATTTTGCCTTGTCAAATCAAGCAACGGGTTTCAGAGTCTGTGACTGTTATCTGTCCCTAAGTGAAATTTTCTGCAGATACTCTGCTCCTTCTCAAAGAATAGGCTGCATATCTGCAAAGAGGGAAAGACTAAAGGCAAAATTGTTTTACCTTCTCATGAACTGCAACTGGTGTGTTTTAATGTCTTAAAGAATTACATTAATCCAATATTTCACAGAATGGACCACAGACTTAAATGCAAAATGCTAAACTGTAAAACACCTAGAACACGACATGTGAGAAAATCTAGATGATCTTGGGTATGGCAACGACTTTTTAGACACAACCCCAAAGGCACAATCCATAAAACAAATAATCAATAAGCTGGATTTCCTTAAAATTGTCATCGGGGAAATGCAAATCAAATAAAAATGAGATACCACTGCATAGTCACATGAATGGCCAAAATTTGCAACACTGACATCACCAACCAAATGCTGGTGAGAATGCAGAGCAACAGGAATTACCATTCGCTGCTGGTAAGAATGCAAAATAAGAAAACAGTTGGGCAGTTTCTTACAAAACTACTCTTACAACACGATCCAGCAAACACGCTCATTGGTATTCATCCGAAGGAGCTGAAAACTTATGTCCGCACAAAAACCTGTACAAGAATGTTTATAGTAGCTTTACTCATAATTGCTCCAACTTGAAAGCACCCAAGGTGTCTTTCAGTAGATGAAGAAACTATGGTACATATAGACAATGAAGTATTATTCAGAGCTAAAGAGAAATGAGCTATCAAGCTATGAAAAGACAGAGGAATCTTAAATTCCTAAGGTTTAACTATTACTAAGTGAAAGAAGGCAATCTGAAAAGTCTATATACTGTATGATTCCAACTATATGACATTCTGGAAAAGGCGAAACTATGAAAACAGGAAAAAAGATCAATAGTTACCAGGGGTTGGGAGGTGAAGATGAACATGTGAAATACAGGATTTTTAGGGCAGTGAAAATACTCCGTATGATACCATAATGATGGCTAACATTATACAATTGTCCAAACACACAGAATGTACAACATCGAGAGTGAAACCTAATCAAACCATGGAACTGGATGATGATAATGTTTCAGTGTAGGTTCATCAATTGTAACAAATGCAGTTCTCTGCTGGGGGATATAAATAATGGGGAAGGCTGTGCATGCGGGAGGGAGGGAGGGGTATGTGGTATATGGGAAATTTCTGTACCTTCCCCTCAATTATGCTGTGAACCTAAAATTTCTATAAAAAAAAATAATAAAGTCAATAAAAAACTGAAAAAATTTTTCATGTGCATCTTGGGTGCTTTCAAGTCGGGGCAATTCTGAATAAAGCTACGAAAGAGACAAAAAGATACAAAAGAGCTCACAAATACGGTTTCTAAGCAAAAGAGATTTAAGCACGATTTGCAATGTTTTTCCCTCTTTGCGGATGTGCAGCCTATCCTTTGGGAAGGAGTAGATATATCTGCAGAATAGTTCACTTAAGGACAGACCTAGAGTCATTGAACAGAGAAGCTGCAATGAATCTCAGAGGTCACTGGATTCTTCTGCTTAGCTTTGCGTATGGGAAAACAGTCACAGACTCTGAAACCCATTGCTTAATTTGACAAGGCAACATATTAGATGATGAGGCCAGAGAACCTGCAACACCTTGAGGGAATTTCCTGAGTGTTTCCCACAACAACACCCGCTAATATCACACCGACAATTTAGTAAAAGTCTGTCGGTATGTCAACAAACCTGATATAAGCATGCTGTTCTTTTGCTGACCTAGCTTCATCCAGGAGTGTATTTTAAAATACCTAATATAAAGTATAATCTATATATCCTTTAAACACTCCTCCCTAAATACTGCTTTCAAACAAGACTTTGATAAATATTGAATGGCAGGGAGCA
>NW_011903716.1:0-1898 GCF_000151845.1 Pteropus vampyrus | reverse complement strand
TTAATTGAAAACCGACGTCTTTAGAGTGATTTATATATTGCTTACCACAGCAAACGAGTCATTTTTTAGTACCTAAGGATACATCATCTAAAAGTAGCTGTTATTTTATTCTACATGGTAAAGGGAATAATTATGCGTGCAATTTGGAGTATTATATTATTTGTGATTGTTTTAAATGCTTTTTCCCATGATGGTTTTATTCGGATAAATGCCGGAGAAGCCTGTGAGCTCTTCTGCAGCCCCACAAGCTCTCACATCAACCTCAGGCTTCTGCCCACTGGTAAAACGTGCTCTGGGAGATGGAAAAGTTGCTTATAGCTTGTTTTCGTACTCAGCACGTGAAGTGGTGCTAGCTGCTGGGTGCTCGGATGTCGCCAGACGTACTTCCATCTCGTGGGGTCTTACGTGTGGCGGTGGCGGGCGGCTCTGCGGTGTGGGGCCTGCTTCCGGTGTGCGTCGGCCCCGGGGAACGGCGTGACTCCACACTACGCCGTCGTTCATCCGAGTCCGTTCAGGAGTCCGATGTCGTGCTTCGAATACGGGCGTGGGGACAGGGAAGCAGCGTGGTTCCAGGTCGTTACAGTCAGAAATCAGTTTGTGTAGGGGAAGCGCGTGCTTTTTTCGGTTCAATCTATTCACCTGTAAAGTCAGGTATTAAAATTGATTTCATAATATTACTCTCTGTTTTTGACGGATGCAGTTGAGTTGTATTATTTTTAATTATTAAATCCTAGGATATATAGATTAGTTTCAAGTATATAGTACATTGGTTAGACATTTATATAGTTTTATTTTTTTTTTAATCTAATGGAGGTTAAATTAGCTTTGCCCAAGAGCAGCTCAATTTCTTCTACCAAAGAACTTTTTTAAATGGAAGCAGAAATAAATTTATACGTGCGGCATAAACTGATGCCGTGGCTTCCCACGTCCCCATGGTTTAGTGTGTGCACACACGTCTGAATGGACATGGAATTACTTTATAGCAACACATATGTTGAACTTGTTGTAAAAAGTGATGTTTAACGTGGAAACATCTGAAATCTGAATTTTAAAAATAGGGACGATGTTGAGCATGGGAATAGAGGTGGATGGAGCACAGGTTTTGTGTGGGGGCGGGTATCACTGTTCCGACCTGGACGTGTCCAGATGCTTAGTGGACATGCAGATGGAGTCGGGGAGTTGGGGGGGGGCAGGACTGACGGCATAAATCCGGCCATCGTGAGCATCTAGATGGCATCGAGGGTCATGAGACTGCAGCAGGTCACCACAGAGTGACTGCAGACAGGGACCCAAGGGCGGGGCCCCGTGGCTCTGCCACTTGGGGGCCTGGGGAAGAACCGTGTCCAGTGAGCCAGGAGGATAAATAACCGAGAGGGCGTGGGGTCCGGGGAGCCAGAGGCAGAAAGCCTGTGCGACAGAGTGAGTGACTGTGAGGGGCCGCTGGTGACTCGGTGTGTGTCGTGGTGGCTTTGCTACGTGTCGATTCGGTGGCGGGCGCAGTGGGTGGCACGGGGCTAAGCCGCTCGGGGAGGAGGCGCGTGCACGAGTCTTGGGGTTTGTGGCGGAGGAGGAGAGAGGGAGCCTCCCTGGAGGGCGGGGGCCTCGCTTTTTGTTTCGTTTCGTTTTGTTTTAACGCAGGTGAAGTAAGCGATTGTAGGTGAGGGGGACGTTTCAGGAGAGAGGGAAACTCGTGGCAGGAGAGAAAGGAGGGGTGCCGGCCTGCCCGGGCCTGGCGGCAGCGGGCTACGGAGCGACAGGCAGAGGGGCGGCCTCCTCGTGGAGCAAGGAGGCGGTGGTGACAGGCGACCGTGTGCCGGCGGAAGGTCGCGGGCCTGCCCTGGACACCTTCAGTTTAAAATGCCGAGATGTGGGGAAGGAAGGGGTCCGAGCCGTTCGAG
>NW_011903715.1:0-1552 GCF_000151845.1 Pteropus vampyrus | reverse complement strand
ACACTCTCCTATATGTGTGTGTACACACACACACACACACACACACACACACACACACACACACACACACACACACACACACACACACACACACTATCTCGCTCTCTCATGGGATTACCCACTGAAGTCCTTGCTTGCCCTGTCTCTAGGTCCCCCAAACTTCAAAGGCGTGCAAGCTCAAGGCTGCTGCCCTGAGCTGGTGAATGTGCTGAAGCACTGGGAGCTCATCCGCCAGGTACGGGGGTGGGGGGATCGTGTGGGGTGATGGGTGGGAGAAGACTTGGAAGGTGCACAAGCAGTCCGCCAGGCTAGGCAGATGGCACTGCCCACTCTCCACTGCTGTGGCTCTCTGCAGGACTCTGCACACACCGCCTTGGCCCTGGTGAGCTGTTCCCACCACGTCGGCCTCCCTTGGCAACTCCCTGAGGGGCCCAGCACCGCTGAGTCAGCCCTGTCCCACAAAGAGCACGGCACTCTCCGTTCTGTACAAAGTCACACACGCACAACCACTGCCACACGGCTCTTGCGCAACTTGGCACTGGCCTGGCAGTGTGTACTCAGGGATTTCTCTGTGCCACACCCAGGGCAAGTATCCACTCCTGCGCCCAAGCTTGGGGGCTGGCAGCTGGGGGCCCCTGGGCTCTGGAGAGGCCGCCATAGCCCTCAAAGGGGATTGCTCGGTGCAGGGGTTCCTGGGGAATGCGCTGTGTGGCTGCCTGTGCCCGGCTGAGGGCTCTTCCAACAGCAGTCTGGCCTCTCAGCAAGGCCACTCTCTTCACTACATGCCTTCATTTGCCCACGCTACTATGCTTCCCAAAGCCGCCGACGTCCTGAAAGCAGGCTTGCCAGGTGAGGGGCTAGGGACCATGGCCTGAGCTCCTGCTCTGCCATTGGCTCGGAGTGACTCTGGGACAGTCCTTGTTCCTCTCTGGCCTCTGTTTCTTCACACATGCAATGGAAGCTGGGACTGGAATGGTGATTTTCGCACTGTGTTCTTGGAAGCCCTGTGGCCACACTTGGGGACTGGAAGTCTATCGGAGCTGAGCCTTCCTGTCCCTGGTGCATGACCCTGGGTAAGTGTTTCCCCTTCACGGGACAGAATTCTGGAGCCACCCTTCCTTCCCATCCAGATATAGGGCCCCAAGAAGCTACAGAAAAGGAGGTCTGGGCCTGAGGTCAGTGGGTCCTCCACCCTTGGCAGGGCAGGGCAGGGCAGGGTGAGCAAGGAGGGCTGGCAAGAGGAAAAGCCCGCTGGTCAGCATGTGGTGCTGGCAGAGGCGGGAGGGGCTGGCTCTGACCCTATGAATAAAGGAACCACATAAAAATGGGTCACCACTTCGGCCAAGTCCCTGGCCTCTAGAAGACAGCCCTGATGGGGTGGCAGACAGGGGACCCAGAGTTGGCTTGGAAAGTCACCAAAATCTCAGGAGTCTGGGGTCCATGTAGGCAGAGGCTGAGTTGGAAGGCCAGCAGACATCAGGTCTGGCCAAAGATCTCACCTCCCTACCCACTAGGAGGCTCCTTGTGTGCCTCACCCCTTCCCACTCCAAGA
>NW_011903714.1:0-2209 GCF_000151845.1 Pteropus vampyrus | reverse complement strand
TGCAGCACCTCACCTTAGAAGGAAAAAGAGAGAGAGGGAGAACAGAAGGACATTGGTGTTTTGGGGACATTTATCACGTATCGGACACATTCCCAGTATATTTAATACTCACTATAATTCTCAGAGGTATTCTAATCTCTATTTTATACACAAATAAAATGAGATACAGAGAAGATTGTCCAAGCCTAGCTAATTAGAGACAGAACCAATATTGGAACTTGGATCTTTCTCATTTGAAAAGCATGGTCTGTCAAATATACTCTTACTCGCTAATGTTCCTGACCTAGATTTCTCCCCCTAAAGCTAAAGAATACACTTTAATGTTCATTCTCACCTTCTCCTCTATTCAGAGTATCCTATGGGATAGTGCATTTCATTTCTATTTCTATGCTCATGGTTTACAGTTTCACATATTTCAAATTTTTCTGTTTATAAATAAAAGACAGAGATGTAATACCAAAAAGATTTGAAAAGCCCTGCTGGCAAGTCAGGAGTGCCATACACTTGAACAGGGGCTTTCAGACTCAGGATGGAGAAGGAATTATGTTGTAAGAAAAATTGTATTTTTTCTTTTTTAAAAAATTCTATTTTTAATTTCAACATTTGAAATCAGTATTTCACAAGATTTTATATTTTCAAGTTGCTACTACTAATATTATTGGTGTCATTTAATGTAAAAAAAAAATAAATAAACCAAGATCCCTCCCTGGAGGAATTCTTGGCAGGAACAAGAAGGGTATGCAATGGATATGGGTGGCCCTACATGGGAATTAGCTTTTACCTACATTAGAGGAATACTGCCAAAAACGTTTCCAAATCTATCGATTCCATACATTCGTCTTCAGAGGAGCTTGCTAACAAGCCTTTTTAGATACATAAAGTTTTTTTCCCAGAACTGAGGAAGAGGGCCAGAGTTAAAAAAATCTCCCTATTACATAATAATAGAGACTCAGAGTTTTTAGATGGCACCTCTGGGAAGTGAATGAGACACCTGGGGACCTCAGAGCAGATATGGGGTTGAGGAAATGATCTTGATAAAGGAAGTGTACCTGACTGACATGGAGACCATGAGGCTTAAGGAAAAGCCATCTCACAGATGCTCTGCTCTGATCCCTCTTCCTGTTCCCCAATTTTCAGCAGGTTTTCTGTACTACGCTTTGGGAATGACAGAGAAGGGCCTGGAGGCAAAGCTGTATCTCGAGAAAGGCAGTCACAGAGGCAAAGCCTGAGCAGGGTTTGAGTGTTCACATGATGCAAGGATTAGGAGATACGGGTTCCCTCAGAGATGAAAATGTGTACACATCCCCGCTTCCCACTCTTGTGTGTCCTCAGGAACCTATGGAAAGGTGCTAATCTTCCCACAGAAGAACATTCTACATGATACTTTGCTGGAAAGTAGCTCCAGCAAAGTCAGAGAGTGAGGATATTAAGATTTTAATAAAAGCAGAAGGCCTGTGAAAAATACTGTATCATGGTTCTTAAAAAATTAAGGATTAAAGTTATAATTATCTTTAAGATTATAATGCCTATGATGGAAAACGTTTGTTACTTTAAAATTAAAGAGAAAGACCAATAATCATTTTCATAACTAGGAGCTACAACTGAATGCCTCCAAAACACTATTGTGAAAAGCTACAAAATTGATCAGTCAAGAGTGACAGTCTCTGCACCATACAAGATTCTGGGATGGGGTGGTGGAAAGAGGTGAAGACATGTAAGAAGCAATTCAAGACAGTACATTTCTTTCTGCTAAGTTCAGGAGCCATGCTACTAAGTACTCAGTACTTCGAGATTGAACTAACTCTTTATAAACTGAGTGGACAGAAAAGAGCTCAAGAGAAGACAATTGCTGTTACTTTCATTCATATTGTCCTCCAAGGAAAGAGCTTGATTCTTTGTGTATATTCCTCTATCAATTGTATTTAGTAAGTACCCACATACATAGGCTACTATACATTTTCTAGATTCTGCAAAGAATAAAATAGATACTTCTTCACCAACTAATGGAGTTGTTAATATGTATATCTTCATTTTTCAGAAATGTTTATCAAGACATATTATTCTAAAAATGCTTTCTTGTGTATTTAAGAAAGTGGAGCTATTGGTTCATAAACAGGTTCTTTCATAATTCTAAGGTTTCCAACAGGAAAAAAAATATCTCTTCTTGGTCATGGTGTAGTTGCTGTAACAAATTTTCTATTTTGCTTCA
>NW_011903713.1:0-1085 GCF_000151845.1 Pteropus vampyrus | reverse complement strand
ACTAGTCCCTATCTCAAACACAGGCCAAGTTTATTTCTGGGGTATTGTTTGCTTGTCCCAAGGAGCCATGGTGGCCAATGGAGACAGGCTGGAGTCTGCACCCATAACCCCTGCTCATTTGTTTCCTGGAGCCCCCTGGAGGGGCAGCAGAACAGGCCCACTGGCCAGGGTCCTGACCTCCCCCTTGCCCTGCCCCCCAGGCTGCGATGGAACCCTGAGGACAGCGCCTCTTCCCTTCCCAGATGTCCCCACACTCACATCCTGGGTAGAACTCCAAGACTAGCAGCCTTAGCATCACTCTCCCCTAATACACCTAAGAATAACAGTGATTGGGAGATACTTTCTCTTCTTGTTTCTCAGAATTTTTCGATTTGTATTTAATGAGCATTTCTTAGCTTTAGGGTTAAAAAAATACACATCCTGAAAAAGAAAACAGTGGACTACCTCCCAGGCTCCAAGGCAGGCTGGGGCAGAGGATGCAGAAGCAGGTCGAGGTCAGAGCCCCAGGCGGAGCGGGCAGGGGCTGTCCTGCAGCCCACTGGGGCTCACTGCCCCATCCCCAGGCTGCCTAGGAGAAAAGCGACTTTCCCAAATATGGTCAGCAGCCAGCCTCAGGGAATCACATCCATCAGGGGGCGGGACACCCGGTCCCCCTCCCCCAGTGACCCCAGAACACAGAGCCACCCTACCGGGTCCCCCCAGCCCCTGCCCTGGTGACCACAGGAAGTGCCAGCAGAGTGAGTCACAGGAAAATTCCCCTCTGGCCCAGTCAAAAGGGGCGGGATACAGACGGAGGGGACTGCCCCTAGGAGGCCCCTTACCTCTTAGGAGGAGGGCAGCCTAGAGTAGGCTGGCAGATGGGCCTCAGCCAGGTCCCACAAGCAGGGCTGGGCATTCAGGGAGGCTGGAAGGCTCTGCCAAGGGCAAGGTCCAGTGGGGGAGGGGAAGGGAAGGCAGGGAGAGTCCACCCGGGGCCCAGGGAGCTACTGGGGCCTCCTGTGTGCAGGGTAGCCAGCCCCACCTTTTGGAATGAGCTCACTGAGCAATCAAGGCCAACTGTGGCTGCAACTGTACAGTCTGGGGCG
>NW_011903712.1:0-1895 GCF_000151845.1 Pteropus vampyrus | reverse complement strand
TATATTATTTTTTCAAACAATTTGTATTGATCTATAATAAGAAAAGTGTATTCAATGATCAGAATGTAAAACTTTTCCTCGTCACAATCACTTAATTTTAAGCTTCAATGCTTGTTATTATTATGAAGCATGAGATATGGGAAACATGCTCATTTGCATAAATTGCTGCTCAAAAACCCTCTGTGGTGTAATTTAGTCACACTCTACATACAGAAAAAAGAAACTGCTGCCTGAGGATGTCAGGTAGCTTCACAAAAACACATCATAACTTTAGAATTAGTTGATTATACTGATCAAAGTATAACCATGGTAATTGCGGTCTTAGTTCAAGAGAGGAAACCTATGAAATTAAAGATTTATGAAAGGTAGGGTATATTTGCTCAAAGTTATGCTTTCATGAATATATTCCCAAATAAAATAGCATAGTTTTCTCAGGACTGTAGAAACTGACTGAGGTCTGTGGTTTGGGGCTATTAACTGACAGCATGCCTGTAGGCACAAACTTGCTTTCATCTGTCTTGACTAACCATATGTAGGCCAATATTTAAACAGGGATTTTAACCTAACTGACTGTAACAGCTCCAAATGAGTCATTATGAACTAACGTTGAAATCCTCCTTAGTTCACAGATAATTGGCCTGGAATACTAGAAGTACTTGAGCCTTTCATATCCATCAATCTGTTATTACTCAGATCACCTTTTTCACAGGACTGAAGCCCATATGTAATCTTCAATAAGTATTCAATGATTATACCCTATGGAGCATTCATGTATAAAATACTTTCCCAGACATTTTTAAAAAGGGCTGCTGAATTTATGAATAACTTCACACATCCCCATTTGTAAGAGAGTATCCTTAGGGATTTCATTCTGTAAAGATTAGATGGCAGAACTCCAAACTAAATAATCTCTTATTTTGTGCACTTGTTTTATAAGTAAAAGAATAAAAATAGAATTCTTTCTCACAGGTGACTTAAGTGGTCACTGGTTTTGAATTTATTTAAAGTCGTTTTCTAAAAATTAGTAGGCCTGTTTAAAAATTGCTTTAACATCTTAATATCCTAGCCATGATCAGAATCTTTTCTCCAGTATTTCCAAGGCATTTTAGCTTAATTTAAAAGTTAATAGTAACATAATTTAACTTTTAATTTAATGTAAATTGAGTGGTAGTGTGTGTATGTTAAACCTCCTAAGGAGTATTTGGGGGAGGGATTGACCGTATCCAGTGATTATTTGTAAACATGACATCATCTCAAGTTGTGCCCTACAGACTGTAGACAAAAAGGTGGGCTAAAGTCTAGTAGGTGGAGCTCAACTCTTATGCTCTTTCTTTTAAAAGAACAGTTCTGCCAATAAGTATTTATAATAGTGAGTTTACATGTAAGATTTCACTTAGAATAATATTTGTGCCACCAAAATTCTACCAAAAAATTCTTGTTTTAAAACATAAATCTATATTTATGCATTCAATAGTTTCTTTTAATTATAAATAATAATTTAATTATAAATTATAATTAATAGAAATGTTTTATGTTTACAACTTTTAGATGGAAATAACTTTAGTTTCAGCAGTGTAACTTTAATACATACTATACAAAAATAGGTCATGACAGTTACAGTGGACTATAATATTTTTTTAAATTTAATCTTATTGTGAAAATTGTTTTATTTACTACTACTTTGACTATTGTCTGATGTCTCTTTATAATATTATTAATAAATAAATATTTTCTAAAAATGATACTATAAGGAAAACAGTTAAAACTGTAAGATACATAAAGTATTTCATGTGTCTTACTTTGATAGATCTTGCAATCTTATATGATCAGAGCTATATCCATGTAAACACAAACCATAATACAAGGATATGCTTCCTGGAATCAAATGAATGCTA
>NW_011903711.1:0-2568 GCF_000151845.1 Pteropus vampyrus | reverse complement strand
CCAAAGAAAAAGCTGTTCATACTGGGCTAGTTCACAGTCAGGTCAAATAAAGACAGCCTTATGAGTAGAATCTTCCTGAGAGCCACCAGACAGTCAAATAATAACAATTCTTCAAAAATAGAACTTTGTAAAAGCTCCAACCCTGTTAAGCCCTCTCTAATGGATGCCAGACTGATTATTTTTTATCACAATTGTGGACAGCTTCTTTCAAGGCTACCGTGGAGCTGGGGTTGGGGACATGAAAATAAGTTAAAATGCATTGCAGCTTTCTAAGATTCTGCCATTTTTCTTGAGTAAATGATCCCCAGATTGCTTCAGTCTTTGATTAATTTACACAATACTGAGAAACCTGATTTGGACGGTTTTTGCCAGTGTTCTTGATGCTTTTATGCAGGAGAGCATTTTGGGAGGTCCTTTCTCCACTATTTTTGCTGACATTCCCTATTTCTTTAAATCAAATTTTACTGAGTCACAGCCAAGCCCATTCATGTAGTTTTATCTATGGCTGCTTTTGTACTACTATGGCAGAGCTGAGAAGTTGTAACAGAGATCCTATTGCCTGGAAAGTTATATTTGCTTAACCTTTCTCTGCATCTCACAGTCCACTGTATATATAACATCATAACCTATGTTAAACTTTTAATTTTTTAGTCTTTATATTGTTTGACCAAGTTTTGGAGGAAATGAGATCTTTTTAAATTTAAATAAAAGTAAAATATACTAATCATTGAGATGAAGGATTGGTTATTCAGAAAGAAATATATCATGAACTAGAAGTAAAATGACCACCATGTTCAACCTTAAAAAAGGGAATGACTTTTTGAGTGAAAATTAAAACAATCCATCAAGATGCATGTATCAGGCAAAAAGTCATTATTCTACCATATGTTTTAACTTACATGTGGTATCTAAGGAACAAAAACCCAAACTAATCAAAAACCGACTCACAAATATAGTGGATAATTTGGTGACGGACACAGGGGAGGGGAGTTGGGAGGCTAAGAGAATGAAGTGAAGGGTTAAAGAAGTACAAATTAGTAGTTGATAGTTAGGCACAGGGAGCATGGAAGAGGGAATGTGGTTAGCATTAATATGATGGCTAAGTGGAGTGCCAGGGGAGGGAGGGAACAATTGGGGATTGTTTTATGAACATTATAGATGTCTAATCAACGTACTGAATACTTGAAACCAGTTTAAATAAATAATTTTTTTTTAAAAAAGTCATTATTCTAAACGAAGTTTCTACAGGATGCTAAGAATTTATCTTGATAAATCATTATAACAATCTTAAAAGTTAAATATGAGAATGTAAAATGAAACATAATTTTAGCAAATTTGTTCTGTACATAAGCTGTTTATAAATGCCCAGAGCATGACATGGGAGTTAACCCTAAGAGGACCATGCCCTGATTTTATACACCATATGACCAAAAATAGCCAACTTGAGCATTTAGGTGAAGCTTAGACACAATAGGAGGTATGATACCATAAAATTCTTTGAATTTGAAAGTTTGTTACCTAACACCCAATTAACAGAAGGCTGAGTAGGTCTGAAGTTGTACATTTTATACCCTCCCCAGTGCATGGGATCCACTACTTAAGTTTTATTTTTCCTTGTAACTCCTTATAAAATCTCATACATGAAGAATCTGGATACTCCTGTGACTGACGAAATCTCTTTAGCTGTAATTACCTTCTGGCCCCTAAGGCATCATAAACATCATTCTAGTTTACTAAACAGGTAGTCTCTGAAAACATTACTGATGTTTTTATTCATTATATGACCCACAATATTTCAAACAAAATCAAAAAGTGGTCAGAAATAGCTTATGGATTTATTAAAACTATAAAAGTAAAGAACTAAGATTTATATTGTTAGATAGCCATGAGTGACAGGATCAAAGGCCCAGCTCCATAACCATAGGAATGACAACACTTACAGCCTAACCCAAAAGGCTGCCCCTAGGACCTCCCAGAAAAAAAAAAAAATTTTTTTTTTCAAATAACAATATTCCTACATCCTGGAGTACAAGGAAATAAATGACTATAGCATGACAACCAGTTTAGGCCAGCTACAAACGTTTCTGCAATAAGGAGTACTCTGACCTCCTTTTTCTACCTCAGCCTCATTACACCATCATTAAATGTCATATATGTGGCTGGAAGTTCATGAATCTAATTATAACAGACTAAATTCTGGGTAAGGACATGTGCAGTTAACAATAGGTTATATATAACAGTCAATTGTCAATCACAATAACCTCACATGCCAATTAGCACTGCTTTTGCAATCTCCCATCATGGCCCAGATATAAGACAGACTTCCTCACTTCCGCAAGGCAACAGCCCTCTCTAGTGTAGCCTGTTTCTCTCTTCAATCCTGCTTCAATAAGTCTTACTTTCCCTAAACTTCACTGATCTGTAATTC
Organism: Pteropus vampyrus; assembly: GCF_000151845.1. Taxonomy (NCBI): domain Eukaryota; kingdom Metazoa; phylum Chordata; class Mammalia; order Chiroptera; family Pteropodidae; genus Pteropus; species Pteropus vampyrus. The sequence goes on along the minus strand of NW_011903711.1, from coordinate 140 downwards.
TTTATTGCATTAGCGGAAAGGACCGAGGCCCCCAGCACCACTGGGGCAATGACGGATTTAGATCACCCCCCAACGGTAACAATATGAGACACTGTTATAATCTTGACAAAAAGATTAATTCCTTTAAAAAAATAAGAAGA
>NW_011903710.1:0-1923 GCF_000151845.1 Pteropus vampyrus | reverse complement strand
AGATACAATCCTTGCCTCAAGAAGATTCCAACTCTTGTAAGAAAAATGTAAGAGAGGATTAGGTTTGGCTACAAATGACAGTATCACAAATGAGAATGCTGTAAATGAGATAGAAGTTATTATTTTTTGTTCTTACATAGAAAAGAAGCTTTCAGGGAGGCAGTCCAGAGTTGGTATTGTGACTCTATGGTCACTAGAGACCCAGGGCTGTCCTGTGCTGTGTGTTTTTCCTCCACTATCCTTGACTTGTGGTTTCATCCTCATACCTGCCATGTGGTCTAAGATGGCCGCAACGATACCCTGTCAATATTCCAGACGGGACGAAGGAGAAAGGGTGTGCTCCCCTAAAGGAGCCTTCCAGAAGCCCTATGGTAGTAGATGCTACCTTTGACATCTTTCTATGAACAACACTAAAGCCCCTTTCCCCTTGTTATTGTTTTGGGGTGGCAAAACCAGTCTTACTTATCTATAGTTACATTTTTTTTTCACTATGAAACTTATAGCATCTCATTATAGTGAATTTGGAAAATAAATGAATTCGTCCCCAATCTCAACACTTATTGAAGAACAACAAATATTTATTGTGCGCTTGGAGTACTAGGAGCTAGGGCTTTGAAGGTGAACACCTACTGTGAGCATTCTGGTTTTTTCCTACATTTTGTAGCTATGATGAAGCTATGCATCAGTTTTTGTTTTGTATTTGTAATTATAGTAAACAATTTTATATCCTACTTTTTTCACTTAACTTTAAACCGTTAGCTTTTCCCTCATTTTATTACCTAACTAAATTTTTAAAAAGTAATATATATGCTCAAAGTAAAAATTAAAACTTTTTTTTTTCAAAAACCCAGGCATAAAACAACCATGAGATACTACTACACACCTATCAGAGTGGCCAAAATGCGAAATACTGACAATACCAATTGCTGGTGAGGATGTGGAGTGATAGAAACTCTCATTCATTGCTGGTGAGAATGCAAAATGGTACAGCCACTTTGGAAGGCAGTTTGGCAGTTTCTTACAAAACTGAACATAATCTTATCACGTAGTCTCACAATTGCACTCTTTCATATTTACCCCAAGGAGCTGAAAACTTATCCAACTTGGTCCGCACAAAAACCTACACACAGATGTCTACAGTCATTTTTTCATAATTGTCAAACTTAGAAGCTACCAAGATGTTTTCAGTAGGTGAAAGAATAAATAAACTATGACACATCTAGACAATGGAATATTATTCAGTGCTAAAATGAAATGAGCGATTGAGCTATGAAAAGACATGGAGGAACCTTAAATACATATTACTAAGTGAAAAAATCTAATACGAAAAGGCTGTATACTGCACGATTGCAACTATATGACATTCTGGAGAGGCAATATCGTGCAGAGCATAAAAAGATCAGTAGTTGCCAGGGGTTGAAGAGTCTGGAAAGATGAACAAGCAGAGCATAGAGGGTTTTCAGGGCAGTGAAAATACTCTGTAAAATACCATAATGGTGGATACCTGACATTACACATTTGTCCAAATCCATAGAATGTACACCACCAAGAGTGAACCCTAATAGAATCTATGGATGTGTCAATGGAGGCTCATCATTATAACGAATGCACCTCTCTGGTGCAGGATGTTGATAATGGAGGAGGCTATGCACGTGTGGGGCAGGGGGTCTATGGGAAATCTCTTTACCTTTCGCTCAATTTTACTGTCAGTCTAAAACTGCCTTAAAAAAAAAAAAAAGTCTATTCAAAACCCAGCCATATTTCTTTGCTCTTACCCCTTCAGTGTGTAATGCCCCAACTTGAAACAGTCAGTAGCTGAGGTGCATCTCAGAGTTCCCAACAGGAAGAAACTCTGGTTACCAAAGTGACTGTTTTCGTAACCAACCTCTGTATGGCTGCGTGCCTCATGTGGTTTCACTTCCC
>NW_011903709.1:0-3182 GCF_000151845.1 Pteropus vampyrus | reverse complement strand
ACCTGTTAACTGTAGCTAGCAAATATATTTCAATCAGCCATCAGTGTCTTTGACTTCATCCCAGACTTCAAAGTCCAAGACCCAAGCTTGTTTTTTCCACACTGCATTACAATTTATTTTATATTTTTGATAAGCTTCATAGAATTGTAAGAACTAAATGGTTAAACACATAATAGGCTTAGAATGAGTTTGTAGTAAGCTCTTAATAAATGTTAATTATTATTATTATTCTCTGCTAAAGGAATTTAATATAAATGCAAGCAGTTGAAGGATTTGCGAAGAGATTAGAAAAGTTTTTCCTCATTGCCTGTGAGAGTACACTGCTAGAAAGCTGAATCTTATGTGGTATTTTTTTTCTCATCATGGCTATAGTTATTAGAAGACTGATTCTAAGAAGTACAAAACTCTTGGATTTTTATCTGTAGCTATGGATTAGGTAGAGATTATCATCATCATCATCATCATCATCACCATCATCATTATCATGGAAGTAAATGTGTATGCACTGAGCATTTTCTAAGTTTTGAACAGAATCTTTAGAACTTGATAAGAAACACCTCACTTAATCTTCATAGGAATATTAGATGTCAGGCAGGCTTACTGGCTGATATTATAGTCCCAGAAACTGAAGTTCTGCAATGTTAATTTGCCTAAAGTTGCAGATCTAAGATGCTAAAATGGATGTGTGCTTGCCCGGTAGAAACTAACAACAGGACTCATCCTTGGTGGAAGAGGTCATCTCAGGAGAACAGCAGTCACAGACTTAAATGAGTGGGCCTGGTACAGAAAGTATTTTATTTTACATTAGCTACATGAGAATAAAATAAAGAGCATGGGTATGACTTTTGGCCTCAGTGACACAGAGATAAAGTGAGTAGTAAAAACGGTGGTGAACTAGAAAGTGCATACTTTTAGGCAGGACTATAACAACTCGATTTTACCCTAAAAAGCAGGACTCGGTATAGGAACATTTTCTAATATTTTGAATGAAAGCCAGAAGTTCAGATGTTTCATGGAATCTGTACAAATTTTAAGATTCAGACAACTAATTCAACCATTTAAAAACAGTCTGAAGATTAAAAGTATGAGGATTTATAAAATATATATATAGGTTGGCTTGATCCATCCATTTGTCAACAAGCAAATTCTGAGTTAGAGAAAAATAGAGAAGGCAAAATGAGCTCTATTTTGGTTGATGTGAATTCTTGAATAATAATTTGAAATTAATTTTGTTTATTGGTAGGAGCCACTTGAGTTGTTTGTTGCTGTTTTATTGTTTCTTGCTTTGTGTGAGTACCTAACTGATAGAAGAATTAAAAGTTGACACATTCAAAAGAGATGAGAGACAATGTTGTCATAATTGGTGTACCAATTGGATGTTTAGAGTGACAACTGAACAGTAGTAAAGAGTGACACTGAAGTTCAGCCTTCATTCACTTGTACATTCATTCAATAGACAACTATATTTGTAGGGAAACTGCTCCATTCTGTGCAACAAAAAAAGATGAATCAGGCTTTATCCCTGTCCTGAAGGGGCTTAAGGTTTAATAACTAATCTCTCTTAATATGATTTGTATTTATATAATGTGTCATTTTCAAGGGTTCTCGAAATAGTTCTAAAAGCAAGATCATCTTCATTCAACTCACAAAAAAAGTATGATTATGTTTAATATTTCATCAGTACTTCCCATCATACTTACTACAATGTTAGGCACACCCGAACACTTGGTAAGTTCTTGATCAACATTTTGCGTACATATTGTTTTCAGGAGACTTGGTTCTGAAATGTGAGGCTCCTTAAAGATACAAAAGGAATTTCAATATAGTATAAAAAGCTTGCACCTTGTAGTCTGTTAGCTTGGGACTTTGAATAAAGTCACTCCAACTCTGCAATTAGGTTATTCGTCTGTAAAAAGGGCATAGTAATGCCTGCTTTACAAGGTTTTGGAGTAGTTAGCAAAAACTGATAAACTAGCATAAGCTAAGGAAAAGGTAATTTTTGTTGTCATCGGCATCATCATCCTTATGTCTTTATCATTTACCAGGCACGCAGAAAACGCACTCAAACCATAATTAGAAACACATAAACTGCATTTGAAATACACATTGTTTTTAGTACAAAGTGCCAACATTCAGAAGGTAAGTCAAGATAATGCAAAGATCTTTGAAAGTGGATTTGTGAATCCATTTGATACTCTAAAAGTAAACTGTCCATATAATGGATTTCTGCTAATCTTAAATCCATGTGTATTTAATAGATTTGGCTATTCCCCAAGGTGCCTAATGCAAGGCTCCAGTCACAGACCAGACTTTTCTTTGGCTAACGATGAGCTAGATTTGTGAGTCTGGGAATGGGTCATGCTCAAACTTGAGCGTATTTATCAAAGTAATCTCAGTATGAACTTGCTTCTATGAGCGATTACACATTAGGGTACTTTACGGTTTCAGTGTTGAAACTGACCCTTTAGATAATGTTTCTAGCCTTTAGTGAGGAAAACTAATCAAAAATAAATAATTAAAAAAAAACATTTTTAATAAGACCTAGTAATAGGGAGGACAGAAAGTTGTGTGCAATTGGGCATGGCAAAATAAAGAAAAATATCATACGCTTTTAGAAGGCATTTGTCAGGCATTCAAGTTTGGAAATGTAACTGATATGATGAAGATGGAGAATTATAGCAGAACGAATTTCCAAATAGCTAGCTGGCTACAGTTGCTTATTGTTTTTACCCAAAGTCAGAGGCATCACTAAATTTTTTATATGATCCTACATTTTATTTAAATTGGAGAATGGATAATTTGTTGAATTTTAATGTAGAGATGGACCAAGCTCAGCACATGGCTATATGCAAGAATCTTTGTATATATGGTATGTACTTTAACTTTTTTCCTACAATTTTTTATTATGATTGGCTTACAATATTATAATAGTTTGAGGTGTACAATACAGCGATTCGACAGTTATATACCTTACAATGTGATCACCGTGATAAGTCTAGTAACCATCAGTCGGCAGGCAAAGTAATTACAATATTATTGTTACATTCCCTGTGCTGTACACACTACATCCCTGTGGCTTATTTATTTTTTAACTTTTAATTTCATGTTTTTAAGAAATTGAGTTGGTAGTCTATAATGCTCTATTAAAATAAAGAAAACACATTTTTATTATTAAAGAAAGA
>NW_011903708.1:0-1204 GCF_000151845.1 Pteropus vampyrus | reverse complement strand
GCGGGACTTTGTCCTTTGTTTCCCACAGCACTTCCCAGACACCCCAGGAACTCCAGAACTTTTTAATAGTACTCTTCATACACACAAAAAGCATAATAGTAATTGCTAATGTTAATAACAATTCAGAATAATTTAATAAATTGTCCTATTTTTCTTTCAGTCTTCAAGTCCAAGATTTCAGGGCACAATAAAAAGCTTGCTTTTGCATTCAACTTCTTGCTATGAATTTACTTCTTTTAACTTCTGATTTGACTTCTGGCTGATTTCTAATTAGCCATTGCAGGAATTCTTATTAATACCCAAATGCATGGCCTACCATTTAATCTTTTCATTTTCCTTCATAAAATCAGGGTTGTAGTTTAGATGTTCATTGAGACACCCCAACTCCCTAGATCCTAGAAAATGAATCTGTTTGTTTATATTTGAGCTGTGCCTTTTCAAGAAGCACTTCTGTATCTAGATGCACAGGTCCCTAAATCACCCCATATCAGAATCGCTCCTGCTTGGTAAAGGCTACATCATTCATTCATTTTCCTTTCTGCTTCTAACCATCAGTCCTTCCAAATCTTCCAGACAAAGCTTCAGAAAGAAAAATCACTTATTCAATATCTGGCCTTCAGTATTTACTTCTAGCTAAAAATGGTTTCTTCCCCAACTATACTGTCAGCTTTCTATTCAGATTCCAGCACCTGTAATAGTCCCTGGCATATAGTAATCACTCTATGCTTATTCAAAGAGTAACTAAACAAATAAAGGAACAACTACTTCTCTTAATGGACATTGAATGAGTGAGTACAATTAACTCCTATAATGGTTTTATTTTCTATCTTTAATATTATTGAGACTAATTTCTAAATTGTTCCTAGAATAGTATGAGCCCATTTCTGAAACAATACTCAAGTAAGTTTCTCAATTATAAAATATTTACATTCTAGTCATATTCATCTTTTTAAAGAATACAGCCCTACATGATTGTTTCAAATTCATCTTGTCTACATTTTTCAACGACTTTTGTATATGGGCAATTCTTGTTTTAATATGCTAGCTCCCGCCACCCCCTACCTTCCATAGTCTCAATGGAAGAGGGAATACATCTTTATATCACTTCGTTCAGCTTTTATCACTGCCTTGACTTTAAAATACCTGCTGACCAAAAGTGCAGATCCCTGGGTAGATAGCTAAGCTGGATGACAGAAATCAGGTG
>NW_011903707.1:0-1928 GCF_000151845.1 Pteropus vampyrus | reverse complement strand
TGGCACGGTGCGTTTTCACGCTCTCGAGCTCTCGCGGTCTGGTGGTGCCCTTGGGAGATCCTCGGCCTCTGAGATGCCACGGTTCTGATCCTCAGGAGTCACTGCCCGCGACCCTTCCCGTGCTAGGGCGAGCCGGACTCCGCGGTCCTCCTGCGCATCATTCACTCCCTGAAGGAGGAGCTAGGCCGCCTTCTGGGGCTGGACCACCAGGATCCTCGGGACCCCCGGGACGCCGAGATCTGGCGCCTGCGAGAGCAGTGAGTCTGGAGCGGGGGCAGTTGGGGCCGGGGGGCACCTCCCATCATGCACTGCGGGACCCGATGATTCTTAGCCCCATCGGGAGGATGGCGGGCCCTCGTTCCGCAGGTGTTTATTCTGAGCCTGTCCTCTGCGCTCGCCTCATGCTGGGTGGTGCTGGGGACAGAGTGGTGACCAACACCATCCTGGCCCCACCCTCCTGGGACTCCCAGTCCAGTGGGGAAGATGGATCTGTCTGTGGACAGTGAGGACTCAGAGTGGGCGGGCCGAGGGGGTCCCAGAAGAGGCCCCGACCCTGCCTGGGAAGAGGGGTGTCCCAGTCAGAGGGGGCGGCGCGTGCGCAGACAGGGCGGGCCGGAGCGTTCTGTCCAGCGCCTCCTCCGGGCCGGCCCCTCCTCTGCCCCTCCCGGACGTGGCTCGCCAAGGGGGCCACCAGCCGCTGTTATGTCAGCACCTGAGCGTGTCGTTGTAGAGGACGATGGGCTTCGTCGGGAAAGAGCCTGGGCTGAGGGAGGCTGGGACAGCCTCCCCGATGGGGGCCTGGGGGGGATCAGACGAAGGGGCGAGGACGTGCTCTGGGCAGAGGGTCAGCACGTGCGAGGCCTCGCGTTAGGGTGGGGGCTTGGTAACAACGAGGGGACAGGGAGAGAGAAGCACAGAAAGCAAAGGTTTTCGGCACGTTGAGTGCCTGCTGCGCAGGGGACTCAGTCTCCACCTGGAGGGAGCCCCGCCCATTGAGGAGGGCTAAGAATATTTTTATTAGCAGCAGCAGTAGTTGTAGTAGTAGTAGCAGTAGTAGTAGTAGTAGCAGTAGTAGTAGTAGTAGTAGTAGTAGTAGTAGTAGTAGTAGTAGTAGTAAATACCAAGAGCTAATATTTGTGAGCATTTAACTGTGTGCCAGGGACTCTGCTCAGTGCTTTATCATTTTAGTTGATTGGATCCTCACTGAGTAGGCTTTGCTATCGTCCCCATTTGACAGAGGATGAAACGGAGGCACAGAGAGGTTAGAGAACTTGCCCTAGGTCACACAGTGAATACTGTGGCCGGTGTAGACCTTGAATCCAGGCAGACGGCGCCAAGCCCACTCTGGTTCCCTTAGCCGTTGTGCACGATTGGCAGCAGTCAGCCCAGGACGGAGCGCTCAGCGCTGACAGGGAGGACCAGCCCTCTGCCCTGCCAGGACGGGGAGCTCACGGGGCTGGAGAAGCCTGTGAGGCTTCCCAGAGGAGCTGGGCATAGTGCTGGAAGCGAGATAAGCTTTGCTTTCAGTCCAGCCTCGGATCTGCCCTCGGGTCTGGTAGGTGTGTCCATGTGTGTGTGCGCGTGTGTCTTCCAGGCTGGCCACAAGGTGGCGCCCTCTGCCCTGAGATTCCCACAGCCGGATCGTGGCTGCTTTTTCTCTTCCCAGTCTGGAGCTTGGGAGTTTGGGGAGACTCCAGGATTTATTCATTCATTCATCCAACTCTTAATGAGTTCCTACTGTGTGCCAGGCACGCTGCCCAGCACTAGTTAATATGTACTGGGCCCTTACTCAGTGCCAGACATGGTCTCAACACTCGTCCTAGAGTCCCACCACTTACGGATAAGGTATTGTCACACTTCACAGAGAGATGTCAAGTGAAGCTGCCCGTGGTCCCCCAGCTCGTCATTAGTCGAGCGGCGTTGTATGC
>NW_011903706.1:0-2349 GCF_000151845.1 Pteropus vampyrus | reverse complement strand
AGATAGTAACGAACATTCAACATACGTAGGAACAAATTGAGATAACAATGACTGAAAAGGGGAGGATTCAAAGATCTAAATTAGCAAAGGGGAAAAGAGATAAGGTATATGCAGAGAAAATGGGTGACTATATATATAAAACTATATATATATAACTATCCTTTTCATATTCATAATGGTAACCACACACCAAAGATTTAGAACTTAAGTATATATAACATAAAACAAGAAGAACCAGAGACAAAACCCACAAACCCAACCAAAATAAAGAAAACAGAAACACAAGGACAAAGAAGCAATGGAAACACTGAGCTACAAGAAAGCGAACGATAAAATGGCTATAAGAAGACCTCATATTTCAATAGTCACCCTAAATGTAAATAGACTGAACTCACCAATAAAAAGACACAGAGTTGCAGAATGGATCAAAAAAACAAAACCCAACCATATGCTGCCTCCAGGAGACACATCTCAGCTCCAAAAACAAATATAGACTCAAAGTAAAAGAGTGGAAAATGATCTTTCGAACAAATGGTATTCAAAGAAAAGCAGAAGTAGCGATACTAATATTAGATGAAATAGACTTCGAAATAAAAAAGATAAAGAAAGATACTGAGGGACATTTCATAATGATAAAGGGAATCATGTACCAAGAAGAGATATGTAAAGTAATTACTAACAGAACTAAAGGGAGAAACAGACCAAAACACTATCGTAGTAGGGGACCTAAATCTCTCACTGTAGGATATAGACAGATCATCCAAACAGAAAATCAATAAGGAAATAACATCCTTAAATGACACATTAGACCAACTGGACATAATTGGCATTTACAGACCTTTCATCCCGAAACAGCTGCTTATACATTCTTCTCATGTGCACATGGAACATTCTCAAGAATTGACCACATACTGGTACACAGAGATAGCCTCAACAAATATAAGAGGGTTGAAATCATACCAACCATATTCTCTGATCATAATGCTTTGAAACTAGAGATCAACTGCAAAAAGAAAACAGGAAGAACCACAAATACGTGAAGATTAAACAACATGCTACTGCAGAATAACTGGGTCAGGGAAGAAATAAAAAAAGAGATCAAGAGATACAAGAAACAAATAATAATGATAGCACGATGTATCAAATCTTTTGGGACATGGCAAAGCGGTTGTAAGAAGAAAGTTCATATCCTTACAGGCCTATCTCCAAAAATAAGAACGATCTCAAATAAACAACCTAATGCTTCATTTTAGAAAACTAAAAAGAAAGAAAAATTGAGGCCTAAACTTAGTAGAAGGAAAGAAATCGTCAAAATTAGTGCAGAAATAAATGAAATTGAAAACAACAACAACAACAAAAAAAAATAGAAAAAATAAATATAACAAGGAGATGTTTCTTTGAGAAGGTTAATAAAATTGACAAAACCCCTCACTAAAGAAAAAAGAAAGGACACAAACAAACAAAATCAGGGATGAAAGAGGGGGAATTACAACATACACCACAGAAATACAAAGGAACATGCAAGAATACTATGAAAAAGTATATAAGAACAAATTTAATAACCTAGAAGAAATGGACCAATACTTAGAAAAATACAACCTTCTTAGATGAATCAAGAAGAACTGGAAAATCTAAATAGGCCGATCAGCAGTGCGGAAATTGAAACAATCATCAAAAATCTACCAAAAAGTAAAAGTCCAGGACCAGAAGGCTTCACCAGTGAATTCTACCAAACATTCAAAAAAGATTTAATACCTATTCTCCCCAAATTCTTCCAGAAAATCCAAGAGAAGGCAATACTTCTGAACTCATTTCATGTGACCAATATTACTCTGATACCAAAACCTGGGTAAAGATAACACAAAAAAAGAAAACTACAGACAGACCAATATCTCTCATGAACGCAGACAAAATACTTAACAAAATCGGTATAGAAGGAAAGCACCTTAACATAATAAAGCCCATCCATGACAAACTCTCAGCCAACATTATACTTAATGGTGAAAAACTAAAAACCTTCCCTCTAAGATCAGGAACAAGGCAAGGCTGTCCACTATCGCCATTATTATTCAATATAACGTTGGAGGTCCTAGAAGTGCAATCAGGCAAGAGAAAGATATAAAAGGAATCCATATAGGAAACAAAAAAGTCAAACTGTCAATATTTGCAGATGACATGATTCTCTATGTAGAAAACTCTAAAGACTCCACAAGAACACTACTAGGAAAAATAAGAAAATACAGTAAAGTCTCTGGATACAAAATCAATGTTCAAAAATCCATAGTGTTCCTATATTCTAATAATGAAATGTCAGAAAAAGAAGTGGAAAAAATAATTCCTTTTGCAATT
>NW_011903705.1:0-2205 GCF_000151845.1 Pteropus vampyrus | reverse complement strand
AGGCACAAAAGTGCCCCTGCCTCGGCGGTTTCGGTTTCGGTTTCATCCCGTTCGTCCGCGGAGGCCGGGCTTGGGGTTACCTAGAGTGGGGATTCCGAATCCCCGCCACCAGGTGAGTCGGCGGCCGCGCGGGCCGTTGGGGGCCCCAGCGTTCCGTCGCCCCGGGCTGAGTTTGCGGAGCAGCAGCCCCGGAGGGAGCGCCGATCCCGGAGCCTGCGGGTGGGCGGCCCCCGCGCACTGCCGCGCTCACGGTCTTTCTGGGCGCCTGGAATGGCCGGGAGACCGGTGGTCGTGGGCGCCGGGATCCCTGAGCCCGCTCCCCGCCGGGCGCCTAGACCACGTGGTGGGAAACGGCCCCGCCGAGTTGGCTTCGGAGCGCGTGCCTGGTGGAGTTCTGCAGGGAACCCCGACATTAGCCTGGGGATTCGGCGGGAAAGCGGACCCTGAGCACAGGGCCAGGCTTCGCGCGGTTTCCAGGGCTGCAGGAAATCGCCGGGCTGGCAGCAGTCCTGGTGGTTGCGCCAGACCCCCAGGAATTAAGAGCCGGACTAGCCTACCTTACCGAGGCGTCAGGTCGGGAATGTCCACAATCGTCTGGTGTTGAGTCCTATCACCAGGGCTTGTGTGCAGGGGTGTGCGCACGCGTTCATAGCAGGTATTTTTGTTCAGCGTGTCTGGGATTAGGGTGATATAGATAAGGTTGATCGTGATTTAGTGTGCCCCCGTAGTAATACAAGACAATTGGAGAAAAATTGTAAATACGTCTAGTGGAGAAAATCATATTTACTGAAACCTTTCACCAACAATTTCTGTATTTTATTCTTGCATGTGCTGATTTCTCCCTGAGCTAAGATCACCTATTTTTCCACTTAACAGTATATCTGATTTTCCAGTTTCATTTAAAAACATGCTAAATATCTTTACTTTTGTATCGTTCGATTGACTACCTGTTCCTTCATTGTGTAGGTCTCAAATTACTCAGCCATTTATTTCCCAACTGCGGAGCATTTAGGGTATTTGTGAATTCTTGCTTAATTTTAGTTTCTCAGATAGTGCTTCGATACATTTTTTTTTTAAAATCTTTATTTCACATTATTTACTTGGACAGATTTTGAGAAGTGAAATTATTAGAATAGTACTGTAGGTCTTTTTAGGTCTTCATACGTACACATTGCCGGCTCGTTTTCCAGAACAGTTTTAGTAGTTTACATCATTTTTGTTAGGACTGTGCCTATTTCACCAAAAGTAGTGATACATTTCCAATATACTAACCAGCAAAGTTGAGCCTCTCTTTGGAATTTTTTTTTTTATGGTGATGTCTGGCAATTCCAGTTGCTTGAATTTTGTGAAGGAGTCTTCAGGAGGTTGTGTTAGTGTGTGTTTGTGTTTGGCTGCTGACTATTAGATCACTTAAGTGATCACCTAGCAAATTGCCTTATTTTGCAGATGAGGAACCTGGGGCATTGAGAGATGAGTTATCCCAGGCACACAGCTAGTAAGTAGCAGAGCTGGGATTAGAACTCAGGTGTCCCACCTCCCAAGTGTTGATGCTGCATTAGGTAGTCTATCACTAAACTGTGGCATAGTCGATATTAGAACTTAAAAAGATGTTTCCATCACTTGGATTATTCTGTCCTTTTCGAATTGTACCAAGTAACAGATATTTTAATCATCTAAGGAATCTCTGACCTTGAAAAATGGGGAATTGACCATTTTATGGCCAGGACTAGAAATCCATTTAAAATAACAAGCTCTTCAAGATTTTTGGACAGTTGTTTTCAAATTTTCTAAATGTTGGAATAAAATATCTAATAAGTTATCTATATTCTGTCATCTGGTTAGAACCTAGTTGTTTGTTCTCATTTGTTACACCTTAGAGATTTTTTAAAAAAAATGTCAGTTGATATTTTGGGCCAGATTTTTTGTTATGGAGGGCTATCCTATGCTTTGTAGAAGGATAAGCAACGTCCTTGGCCTCTATCTACAAGAACCAGTATCACCACATCCTCATACAGGACAATCCAAAATGTCTCCAGATGTTTTCAAATGTCTCTGAGGGTAGGGGCAACATCTCCCTGGTCAGGAACCACTTGCTTATAGGGATTATTTCGGGAACTTTATGTAAATTCCAGTGCCCCTTGCCTAGAGAGTCTGACTAGTCTGACTAGGGGTAAGCTTCAGGAATCTGCATTTTATCAAGCATCT
>NW_011903704.1:0-2612 GCF_000151845.1 Pteropus vampyrus | reverse complement strand
TAGGCAACTCTGATTTTAAGTATCAGAGATTATAAGGAAAGGAATTCTTTTGCTGAGTCTTTGGCTGAATCTAGAATTAAGTGAGTTTATATATAAAGTGCAGAGAAAAGCACCTATCAAACTGTAAATGCCAAATAGATGATATGCTGTAATCTGAGGAAATCCGAGTCACAAGAAATTTAAAAGAAGTAGACAAGGGCCAATTCACAGAGGATTAGTCTGCCATGCTAAGGACCTTAAAGTGATCTTTCAGTCAGTGAAGTCATTAAAGTGTTTAAATATAATTGTGACAGGATCTGACCTGCCTTCTAGAAAGTTGCTGTGACAGCATTATAGAGACATGAAGAATTGTGAAATAAAAGTTGATTTCCTATTACTGTTGCATTCCCTATTGGTACACCTGACAAAGACAATTTCAATTTCTTATGTAAGTAATAGTCAGCATTGAGCAGATAAATTCTTAGCTGAAGGAAGTGCCTTAGGGCCACAGCATCTGTCCTGGTAGGCATCATGGTGAAGTCAGCCATAATTCTCATCCTAAACACTGTTTACAACCTGCATCCAAGGAAGGGTCCGAATATACTCTAGATTGCCACCCCTCATGATATCTTTTCTAAACCAATTTCAGCCTTGTGGAGTCAGAGCTAGTTGGCTGAGCATTTTAACACTTCCAGTCCTGTGATACTCAGTAGATGTCCTCACCATTTGCTAGAGCTGCTAGGGGATCCTTAGATACACTTATTGTCATTCAAAGCAGATGTCACAACAGCCAACAATGCTTATTGAACACCCACTGTGTTTGGAGCACAGAAACAGAGCTATAGAAAACTTCCACAGCAAAGAAAGCAGTGAGTTTGGTAGTACCTCTTGTGTTGTCAATAGCATTAGCTCTTCCAGGCCATTAAGAGTATTCAGTACAACTAAAAATGTGACTCATAGACTTCCCCTTTGTCGGTTTCTAAGGTGTCTGACAGCTAAGAATTTACTAGGCCTTGGATAATTCTGAGATAATATTTTGAATTCTCTTTATGAATCAAAAAAATGTCAATTTGTCATCTATGATCAATTATCTTTGGATTGACCAGGAATTATTTAAAACAGTGAGACGCATTGTTTTGAGTTTTATATTTCATTTTAAAACTTTCAATAGCATCGATGCTAGATATGTTATTTCCCTTAGCAGTTTGAGAAGTTTTGTTTGTTTTGTAAGATAAATTGTTTTGAACTCTCATAGAGGGAAAAACATTCTTCATACAATAAAATTGCATTTTGAATGTTTATTTCTCTATAATGTATCCTGGCATCACCCAGTTTGTTAGTTAGGATAATCTTAGACAAAAAGAAAAAGTCATTAACATTTAAAATCAAGTTTTATTATATGCAGAAATATAATTATATTTTTTTGGTAATATTTTTTCCTGAGTATATAAAAAACCATTTTACATAATGCCATTATCTCATCATCAGTCACTAAGTAATATTGAGCTGTTGTGTGTGGTTACCCTCTGCATTTCAAGTTTTCTTTTTTCTGCAAAACATAATTCTCCATAGCCATTTCATAATTATATTTACAAAGATAGATGAAGGACCTTGTTACACATCTCAACCTCATCCAAAAAATGAGATTGAATGGGGTGTCAGATTGTTCAGATCTTCTGAAATAAAAACATTCTGGAGATCCAGTTTGTGTGACAACAACATGCATTTAACGAAACAAAAAATAATCAATTCCATGCCAGTGACAGGAGGTGATTCAGCTAGCTGGCTGGCAGTAAAGGTTGTTTAGCAGGTTTCAGATTCCTAATTGGGTATCTAGCTTGCTAAGTAGCAGCTGGTCTTTAATTAGTTGAAAAATTATTACCACTAAGAGTTGCTTTAAAAAGAAAAAGAACAAAATAATTAAAATGTTAGAATCCATATGGTGGGTGCTTGTCCTCACTTGTCAATAGCTGTTTTCTTTCTTTATCACTAATAAGTTTAAAAATAGTCTTATGCCACTTACTTTTTAAAAATGTAACTCATGTAAATGTAAAATCCCCAAAGATTTCCAGAATGGAATAGCAAAAAAGTAGCTGCTTGCCATTTAATAATTCTTTTTGATCATAAAATTATCTCCAATCTCCTTACCCGTGGATTGAATATGTAATTGATAAATGAAAGCTACAACAGGCCTCTTTTAGTAAGGGATTACAAAATTCCCTGACTTGATTTGTTATAAACACAGTGACACAGGTGAAAATATCAGTATCTTAGAGATGACAGGAAAATTGCCTTTGCACATAGATTTCATTTAATGATTAGTAGAAAGTTAATATTGCCTAGAACAGGAAAACTCAAATTTGCCATGATTTTGTAATTATATTTCTACTCTTTTTAGAGATAAAGTTTTGGAAAAATATATTACTTAGAGATAAACCAGTCTATATACACACTGAACATGCCATGAAACTCTGTAGTTAATTATACAATATGACAATGTTCTTACCTCTCGTATTAATGAAACTGTGCTGCTTAGAGCAAATATTTTAAAAAAACATTTTGTGTTTTATATTTTTGAGTCGGAGAGTGGTAGTACAATAGAAAGTGTGTGAGTTTTGTAATAAATACAGACG
>NW_011903703.1:0-1838 GCF_000151845.1 Pteropus vampyrus | reverse complement strand
CTAGATTAGTTCAATATTCCACAGTGTTATATGTACTACTACTTTTTCTACCATTGGTGCACTTTATAAGTTAAAATTTTGCTCTGGAAAATACGAATGTTAGGAATACTGCATTTTTCTGTTTTCAAATGTTAGATGTATCTGGAATACTACATTTTTTAATGGAAACCATCTGTACATTCTACGCTACTGGAATAAATTTGAAGATTTTCAAATAACTGAGAATATAGGACAACATCAAAGGTTAAAGAGAAAAAAATGAATTTCCTCATCATGAACTTAGCAGGAAGGAATGAAAAATGAGTAGTATATATAAAAGTGTTTATTGGGTTATTAAATTAGTCATTTCTCTCCTTAAATCATGTAATTTCTAAGGCTTGAATAGGTACATGATTTGTAGCTAAAGAGGCAATAATATAGTTTTGTGTGTGTGTGTGTGTGTGAAAAACTTGGCTATTGGCTCCTTCTCTGTGGACTGTAATGCCCCACACTTCACGCCCAGAAGTATGATCCAGTGGAGATGGAAAAGAGAATCTGTTGATGGCAGAACCCTAGCCACAACTTTAATAACAGGCAGTTGTTACATAGTCCAGGGAGAGCTTGGCACAGGCAAGGTAGTATAGCAGGACTGTATTATTGTTAGATTTGGAGGAAGAAATCATGGCAGAAGCCCAACTGTCCAACATTGGAGAGGGAAGGAATGAGCTGTGACTCATAATGGATCGTCTCCAGAGGGACTAGGTCTTCGGTGAGATTGGCCACCAGGTAACTTGGGAGACAGGTATTCTCAACTAGCTAAGAGGTCTCTGGACTGAGGTCACTTGTTCATTCCTTAGTTTATTCACTGTTGACTGAGGAACCTGGTACAGGACAGAGCTACAGTAGGATCAGAGCTGAGAAGAAGGCACTTAGGGTGAATGTTGTAACCTGGCCACAGTATCTTGCTCATTTTCATATTTCTGGTATTCCTCCAATGACACTTGCCTCTTCACTTTCTTTGGGTCTTTTCAAGATCATTGATGTCTACCCTTTTGCTTTCACACTTTTCTCCTCATTTCACAGAGGTTGTTAATTAAAAGGAAAAAAAATTTTGTTTAGACTTTTGACTAATTTTTGAGTGGAATTTTGTGTAGAGATAGAAGGCATACTGATAGAATTCCATTTTCTGGCTCAGTTTCACCACTAATCAGATGTTTGGAATTTGTTTTCCCTTAATAGCAATATTGTGTGAAGATTAATGAGCTTATGTACACGAACTTTGTGTTGATTATGGAAAGTTTTAATATGATGGTATGATAGTTTTTCCATTTCCATTTTTAATATCCCAGTGCCACCTTCACCAGCTTGCAAGGTACCCTCAATTTATGCCCACCATGATTGTTTTCTCTTTATTTTACAATGGAAATGAATTCTCAGAGGATACACAATTGTAAAAGCCTTTGAACAATACAAAGAAACAAAGTCCCAGCCAACCTATTTATCATGAAGTTGAGGAAATATCTTTTACTTCTTAGTTCACAAAGAACTTTATTTAAATCAGGGATGAATGATAATTTTTGAAAAATCCTTTTTAAAATCATCTCTTTTCAATCCATTAATGAATATCAGTTGATTTCTTCATATCACTCTTTGTTTTACTGAAATAAAACCTATACCAAATTTAATTTACTGATATTTTACTTAACATTTTTTATTATTATTCACAGGGGGGATTGATCTATAGCTTTCCCTTCCACCTTGTTTTGATTGAAGTTTTGGTTGGTAGGTCCCTTGTTTCTAAGTGTAGGGAAATTGCCACTTAGGTTTTGAATCAGGGTTGTGCTAGCCATACAAATTAA
>NW_011903702.1:0-1833 GCF_000151845.1 Pteropus vampyrus | reverse complement strand
CTTGCCTTATCAAGCTTATAAGGGAAATTATATGTTATAGGGAAAAGATAGAAATAAAATATATAAGCGGTTTCAAGAAAGGATAAATGAGTCTACACCCATGTCATCCTGAATGTGACTAATCTCGTCTGATCTTGGAAGCTAAGCAGGATTGTGCCTGGTTGGTACTGGAATGGGATTCCACCTAGGAATACCAGGTGCTGTAGGCATAATAAACAAACAAACAAACAAACAAACAAACAGATAATGTAAAAAATAAAAATAAGAAAAGATAAATGCTCAGTAGGAATGATAAAAAATGTCAAAGTAAGGGTTTCATAATCAATATTCCCTTATTCTGCATAAAGTGGTCTAGAATATATTCTTGAGAATAACAAGACAAGCAGGGGACTAAAAAAGGAAGAAGTTATGCTAAGGGGACACATCTAGTGACCTCGTCGGAAGGCAAACTAAGTACACATTCCTGACATGGAAACTCCTAAGCATCTTCAAAAAGCAGTAAGAAGTGAATGACACTGGATAAGAGTTTAAATTTACTCCAAAAACAAACAGTAGGTAGGTATGGCATGGGATTCCTCCACCACTGAAGCATAGAGCAGGAGCAGGATCATTTGATATCATCTGAAAGCATAGAGCAGGAGCAGGATCATTTGATATCATCATGCAATGTGCCTGAAACTTGTTCTGTTTTACTGTAAAATTTGCTGCTGTCATGAAAGTTATTTGAATTGCAAAATCAGTTCAAATAGTAGCTCTAAGGATCATTGGGAAAAATATGTATTTTCTAGAAGTTAGGCTAAATCATTACTGAATTCTATTTTGGAAGTGTGATCTTTTGAAACAAAGATAATTATATGTCACTTTTGACTCACTGCAAACTAAATTCAGGCAAATGGCATTTGGTATTTAATTATACAAATTGTCTTTATTATTTTTATAGCTTTCTTTCCTAAAGGACTGGCCTGAATTAGAGCTATGTGATTTGAATATCAGGCATTTGATTTAGATTAGAATGAAATATGCCCATTCTTATCCAGATGATTATTGTCATCTAAATACAACAAAATTTGTTCTGATACGTGTTTACTTAATTTTGCATTTCGTAACATTTGAATTCTGTGTAATTTAATGGCAAGAACATTGAACTGAGAGTTAACCGACATGGATTCTAGGTCAGGTCGTCTATGTATTAGGTTGCTGTTGCCATGCTATACTCTTTGAACCGATATTTCTTCATTCATATATATATAAAAAGGAACACCAGTTATTTTCCTCCTTACAGAGTTATTTTAAATAATGGAAATAATGTATGAAAATGCTTTGAAAATTTGTAAACTACTTTCTAATGGAAGTTATTATTATACCAACAAATAGATGATTTAACACTGGCATTTTGGTGTGATGATAGGAAACTACTCTGTTAGGAAATATACTAATATGTCATTCCACTAGCATAGAGTTATTAAATTATCATTATTTTTTAGAGAAATAAAATAATTTCATTTATAATAATCTCATATTGTCAATTTAAATTTTGCATGCTGCTAGTTTTAGTAAATAGATTGTCCACATTATTGTGCCCAGTATCTCATGACTTTGTGGGAAAAAAATGCAGTTATATAATTGTGAAATTATATATTTATGTTTAATGGAAACTGTTCTTAAACAGGAAAGGCTGAAAAGTCAAATATTTCTATGCCACTTCAGAAATTTACTGTGCTAAAACAATGTGGAATAATTAATGAAAATATCTAAGCAGATAAATTTGCTAGTCTCTACAGGTTAGGCAAATTCTTTATTACCTAGATAAGTTGGAAAAATAAATTAGAAAAT
>NW_011903701.1:0-1037 GCF_000151845.1 Pteropus vampyrus | reverse complement strand
CTAGGACAATTCTCCTTGCTGTCCGCATTCATGAGGAAGTATCTTCCAAACATGTTCATCCTAATTCTGAACATGCTTTGAATGCTCATTATTTTGAGAATGGTTTTGTTAAAAGCATGTCATTAAAAAAATCCCATATTACCAAGAGAGTCTAGAGCATTCTGCATAGCAACAGCTGCACAGTGAGGTTGATGATGGTCAGAATACTCACTAGGCACCAGGAAAACTCTATAATAACTCCAGATAATAAGTGCCTATAAATGGGAATATTTGAGGTTTGAAGAAATAAATGATCCCTCACAGCAGCTCCTCCCCCACTCCTTCTTGGTTATAAGGAGGCTGTAGAACTTAAAATAAATGCCAGGGAGTCTTAGCTTTCTACTCACAATTGACGTTGGGTAGATTCTCAAAAAATTAATATCATGCAAGAAAACAGTATTCCTGGCAGGACTTCTCTCTTTTTGAAGGATATTATATCTGTTACCAAGGATAGCAGATTGGTCCTTTCCACAGTTAAGAATTAACTATTTCTTTTGCTTCATGAATATTATTCCATAGTTAGTTTTTACCCTTTGCTTTAAAAAGTTGTGGGGAATATAGACATTCGCACAGTGCCAATCAATGTATTTCCGCAAGGATTACTTAGTAATTGCAAAGGGAAACACGTATCTGCGTGATAGAGAGATGTTGACAGACATCCCCTAAACCAAGCAATTAAACTCAACATCACTGAAACTGGGGCAGCCTGGCATCATATGCCTCCTAATGGCATACAGTGTGAGGGCCCATTTCAATGAGACATTGTGACCAAAAGTATAGCAAGGAAACCTTCATACTATGCCAGAATGTTAGACAGACCGCCAGGCAACTGCCTCAGGCTCTTCGAAAAATCAGTTTCATAGGGAGAAAAATGGCAGGAAGACTCTTCTGGATTAAAAGAGGGTAAGGAAACAAATTTAGTATGTGAGTCTTGATTGGAATATGGCTTTTAAAAGCGCTATAAAAGACAGTTTTAATAACTAAGACAATTAAATATG
>NW_011903700.1:0-2012 GCF_000151845.1 Pteropus vampyrus | reverse complement strand
AACATTCATGTATGAATCTTTGTGTAGACATATGTGTTCATTTCTCTTGAGAGAGAGAGTAGAATGACGGGATTACCAGGTAGGTATATCCTTAACGTTTTAAGAATATGCCACACTGATTTCCAAAGTGGTTGTACCATTTGCCACTCCCTCCAGAAGTCTATGAGAGCTCTAGTCATCCCACATCCTCCTCGACACTTGGTATGCTCAATTTTCTTAATTTTAACCATTCTAATTGTTGTGTAGTGGTATCTCATTGTGGTTTTAATTTGTATTTCCCTTTTTACTGATGATGTTGATCATTTTTCTTGTGTTTACTTGACATTCACATAGCTGTAGCTACTCTAGCTTTTCTTTTCATCAGTATTAGCATAGTATATCTTTTTTGATCTTTTTATTTTCATCTATTTCTTTAGATTTAAAGTGGGTTTGTGTAGGCAGCATATAACTGAGTCTTCCTTTTTTAACCCAGTCTAAGATTCTCTGCCTTTTAATTACAGTATGTAGAACGCTTATGTTTAATGTAATTATTGATGGTTAAATTTAAAATCTATCATCTTTTTCTTTGTTTTCTATTCAGCCCATCTCTTCTTTGTTTCGTTTTTCCTGCTTTCCATTGGATTACCTTTTTATGATTCCTTTTTATCTCCTTTGTTAACTTATTTTCTATAACTCTTTGCATTGTTATTTTAATGGTTGCTTTCGGGTTAATAGTATAAATCTTTACCATCACAGTCAACCTTCAAATTACATTATATCACTTCGTGTATAAGTATACGAACTTTACAGCAGTACGTTTCCATTTCTGCTCCATTTCTCCTTCCATTTCTTCCAAAAAGGCTTCCCGGCCTTGATGCTAATGTTGTCATACATTGTTACTTTCACATATGCCATATTTCCTATACTACATTGCTATTATTTTTTGTATAGATACTCAAGTATCTTTTCAAATACAGCTTAAAATGTAATGACCATTTCTGACGCTATCATTGCCTTGTGTAGGTCCATTTTCTACCTTGCATTGTTTTCATCCTGCTTGAAGAATGTCCTTTAGCATTTCTTGTAGTATAGGTGTGCTGGTTATGTTTTTTTCAACTTTCATATGTCTGAAAAAGTCTTTATTTCACCTTTGCTTTTGAAAGATATTTTCTCTGTGTGGGAAATTCTAGGTTGATAATTTTTTTTCTTTCGGTGCTTTAAAGATATTGTTCCACTGTCTTTTTGCCTGCATTATTCTTTATGAAAAATTTGCTATAATTCTTATATTTGTTGCTCTGAATGTAATGTGTCTTTTATCCACTGGATCTTTTAAGATTTTCTCTTTATTATGGGTTTTGAATAGTTTGATTGTGATGTGTCTTGGTGTGCTTTTCTTTCTATTTCTTGTGTTTCAGGTTTGTTGAGCTTTTTGGATCTGTGGATTTATAGTTTTTGTTTTGTTTTTAAATCAAGTTTAGTGATTTTCTGGCTATTTTTCCAAATACTTTTTCATCTCTCCTTTCCTTTAGGGACTCTAAATATGTGTGTGTGTGTGTGTGTGTGTGTGTGTGTGCGTGTGCGTGTGTGTGTGTGTGTGTGTGTGTGTGTGTGTGTGTGTGGAGAGAGAGCTGCTTGAAGTTATCCCCACAGGACAGTGATACTCGATTCATTGTTTTTCATTCTTTTTTTCTGTTTCTTTTTTAGGGAGCTTCTATTGCTCTGTATTCAAAATCTCTATTCTTCATCTTTTCTTTTTTTTTCTTTTGACAAGATCTAATCTGCTGTCAAACCTATCCAGTATATATTTTTTTTATCTTAGACATTGTAATTTTCATCTCTAGAAGTTTGATTTTAGTCTTTTTTATATTTTAACTTTGTGAACATATGGAATACAGTTAAATAACTGGTTTATTGTCATTTGCTAATTCTAACTTCTGGATTAGTTCTGGATCCATTTGGATTGATTGCTTTTTCCCCTCTTCATTATGTGTCATATTTTCCTGCTTCTTTTAATACCTGGTAATTCTTGACTG